>NW_007727936.1:0-1126 GCF_000696425.1 Galeopterus variegatus | reverse complement strand
GATATCAAGCCTAAGCTTCTTATAAAGCTCTGCACACAAGAGTGGCCCCAATACCAATTAGATAATCAAAACAAATGGCCACCAGAAGGCACACTAGACCCTGATATTCTCCGAGATTTGTTTAACCTCTGCCAGTGCCAGAGAAAATGGTAGGAGATTCCCTATGTTGAAGCTTTCCGCCTACTTGCCCCAAATCCCTCCCTCTGTCTTACCTGTTCTCCCTCCCAGGTTCTCCTTGCTTCCAAACACCCTCTGTCCTCGCCACCTCCGTCATTCCCTACTTCTGATGGGTTGGACCCTGTGGACGACCTCCTCCATACAGACCCCCTTCTCCTGTAGTTCCATCTGCCCCCGAATCCCCACAACCCACTCCACCGCCATCTTCTTCCGCCCCAGCATTTTCTGCCTCACCGGCTCCACCACCATCTTCTGCCACATCTAACCCTTCCGCTCTTCCTCCCCCTTTTAGCCCCCCCTTACTCGTTCTTGGGGACACCCCCCGTCCTCCACTGTGGCTCCTCTCTGTGAAGTAGCTGGTGCTGAAGAGGTAGTTAGGGTACATGTTCCCTTTTCACTAGCGGACCTTACTCAATTAGAGAAAAAATTAGGATCATTTACCACCGATCCCACCACTTACATTAAAGAACTCCAATGGGTTCTCCAGGCCTACAGCTCACCCACCATGACATTTACATGCTACTGGCTAACACCCTCCTTCCTGAAGAGCGCCGCAGCGTCTGGGACGCGGCCCAAGCTCATGCAGATGAAAACCATTGCGTTAATCCCGCCTTCCCAACCGGCCCACACGCAGTTCCTGAACAGGATCCACATTGGGATTATAATACAAACCAGGGTATCCAGGCCCGAGACCACTTTGCCTCCTGCCTAATAGCAGGTCTTAAAAGGGCAGCCTGCAAAGTTGTCAATTTCCAAAAGGTCCAAGAAATCCTCCAAAAAAAGGAAGAAACTCCCTCTGAATTCCTCAATCGACTAACTCAGGCTCTCCAACAATACACCAACCTAGATCCCTCCTCAGAGGATGGACGCCATGTCCTCATGACATACTTTTTGGCTCAATCCTACCCCGACATTAGGGCTAAGTTAAAAAAACTAGAACAGGGTCCCG
>NW_007727935.1:350040-350412 GCF_000696425.1 Galeopterus variegatus | reverse complement strand
TAGTGGTCTCTCCAGAAATGTCTGACCAGAATCTGATCGTGAGGAAACATTATTTCAGATTGTAAAACATACTCCAGGACCAATGGCCTCTACTTTTCAAAGGATAAGAAAAGAGGGAGGTGTTGGGACTAGTGTAGATTGGGAGAGACTTAAAGAGATATGTCAGGGCTGGCCAGTTAGCTCCATTGGGAGAATATCGTGCTGGTAACACCAAGGTCACAGGTTCAGATCCCAGTACCAGCCACCCACTAACAAACAAAACAAAACAAGGGATATACCAGCCAAATGCAATGCATGAACCTAGATTGAATTTGGCATCGGTGAGGGAGCTATAAAGATTTGGGGGACAACTGGAAAAACTTAAGTATGGAC
>NW_007727935.1:347238-348112 GCF_000696425.1 Galeopterus variegatus | reverse complement strand
AGGTGTGAAGGGAAGAGTGAGCCTGTTGCCAGAAACCACAAATAATTCAACATGCCTGAGAAAACTGTACATTTGGGGGATGGGGAAAGTTGGGGAAAGTCATTAAGGCTAGAGAAGTAGGCTGGAAAAAGAAATTAAAGGAATTTATAAATCAGCTAAAGGAATAAGGAATGTGGATTTCATCATGATGATATAAGAAAGTCAGAAATAAAGCAGAAGAATGATATAATTAGGTTTACCCTTTAGAAAGATCACTGACTGTAGCAGACAATGGAGTGAAGAAGAGCAAGACTAGAAGAGAACAGCTAGGAAACTCACAATAATCTAAGCGAAAGATGAAAGTAAGCCCAAACTCAGATAACGGTAGAGGAGAGGGAGAAAACCAGATAGATTCCAGATCTTTCTCCAGTCCTAACTTCTTTTCAGTGTCCCACACCCAAATTGATAACTGCCTACTAAGTAAGCATCTTCACATACATGTCTCATATATTCAAAACTTAAACTCATTGTCTGCCATGTTTACACCCCTACTCCACCTGCCAAAAACTTACTCTTTCTCTAGCTCAGTTAATGGCAACATCATCTATGTAGTTTCCCAAACTAGGAACACTAGAACCAACTTGACTCCTTCATCTCTCTACATTCTTTAATTTCTATACCATCTTGGACTGTCCTATGGATTCTACCTCCAAATACATTACAAATCCATCCCTCTACTTTTCAATTGCCACTGCTATGGTTCGAAACTTAATTTGTAGATTAGAGTACTGTGAGAGTCTCCTGCCGAATGTCCTTCCTCAGTCCTAATCTCACTCAACTTCAAAATCATCTTTTCAAAAATTCAAATCTGATTAGGTTACTCTTCTTAAGAATT
>NW_007727935.1:344704-345747 GCF_000696425.1 Galeopterus variegatus | reverse complement strand
CCTTGACTTTGGTGTTATAACACTACATTCTAACCAACTGAGCTAACCAGCCAGCTCCCCCCATCACCATTTTCTAAAATTCAATTTTTTAAAGTTCATTGTATTTTTAAAAATAACTACCAATACCACTACATGACTTGTTTTGAATATTGTCTCCAACTATTCCAAGCTACCCCAGAAAAATCTTATTGAATAGCTGGAACTCTGTCTACCTCCACCCTTACTTTTATATGACTGTGAAGGAAAGTTGAACAGTTAAAAAAATTATAAAGTATTACATTTTTCCCCACTCACTTCACGTATTGCAATTAATTCAACTCTAAATGCTACAGCACAACTGTGGACTACTGGACATATAGAAAAATCAAAGTGACCCCTTTTGTATAATAGGATATTGAAAAATAACAGAAAAAGAAATGTAAAAGGAAATGAGATTTTACAAATGGCGAGTAGGCTTAAAACCCCTAGTTCTTCAGTTAAATCCTCACATTTGAAGAATTACCACTGGTAGAAAAACCCTTCAAATATAAGGGGTCTTCAAAAAGTTCATGGAAAGATTAGTACTATCTTTCAACTGTATTTTCCCACAAACTTTGTGAAGTACCCTCGTGTGTGTGTGTGTGTGTGTGTGTGTGTAGTATTTCTCTCCTTCCTAGGGAAGCTGTCTGCAGTCACCTTCTGTCTTGCTATTTATATTTCTGCCTTTGATGACCTCTATATCCCTTTTCATTTTGATTCTTCTGAAACAAGTAACTAATTCTTACACAATATGTTATAGCTGATGTAGCATATTAATACACATTACCTCATTTAATGCTTACAATAACCTTGTAAGACAGGAATTATCACCATCTCTATTTTATAGATGAGAACACCAAGGTTCAGAAAGATTTAGTAACTTATCTATAAGGTCACAAGGATGACAAATAGCAAAAGTGATCCCAACTGTCAATCATCTTTCATCACCAAATTTGCCCATTAAAGACATTAAATAAGAGTCAAAAATGGGCCTATGGGGGGAAAAAGAGATTAGATTCATGTGT
>NW_007727935.1:338606-343216 GCF_000696425.1 Galeopterus variegatus | reverse complement strand
TGTATTAATTACTATAGGAGACATATTTTCAATGAGAAAGCCCAAATAACAATGTGTAGAAAGAATGCAGACCCCCTCACCTCCAGCATACCTTTGCTATCCTTCTCACTCTTCTATTTTTAATGAGAAATTTTTACTGTTACCACTCCTAAATCTGGGTTATCACCAATTCTCACCTACTTTTCTTTCACTTTTTCTTTCTCTAATATTCAAAACAGAGCAGTCAATTGTCAATGATGAAAAATAACTACTGAATGCCAGATTAGGAGGTACAATGAACAAACACACACAGAAGGTAAAATCACCCACGCTATATGCCAACTCTAATATAGACAATAGGAAATGTCAGAAAAAATGTATTGCAGTGGGCACTAGAAGAACATTGAGATTCTGAAAGATGCATAAATATACAGTTAAGTATAAGACAGTGATAAACTCAGCCAGCTGGGCAGATATGAGCAAACCATAAGAGCTGACTTTACTGAAAGGGGGCAGTGACACTGCCTATGTATTTGTTTTGACAATATGATAGTCAAAGGAAAAATAAACCAGAGGAGACTCAAAAAAAAAAAAAAAAAGAAGTTTAAATTTGCAGTTCAATAAAGCTGTCATTTTCAGGGAGAAAAAAAGGATTTTTCTCTTCAGACTTGAAGAGAACTAACAGACTAAGAATATTTGCATTATGTCATAAACAGATTTCCTTTTCCCTCAACTGCCTTCCCCCGCAAAGAAAGAGAGATGTTAGAGGATCTAAAGTTTTAATCTAATCCACAAACAGAGACCACANTAGTTATACCAAAGCCAATCGTCACATCTGTATAGTTCTAAAGGTGAGCAAATCTGAGCAAACCATCCAAAAGTACTCCTAAGCTGCTCTGAGTGAAGCACTGTCAGACCCCTCAGGGAAGCAAGGACTCAGCACCAGCTCCTTCGATTTCACTCTGCACACGTGGGCTGCAGTAATGTCTCCCGCTTCCTAACTCATAGAACCAAATGGCTCGTGGTGGACAGGACTTCAACAAGTATTAAGTTCTTTTTGCATATTTACTTTAATCAAAGAGCTGCACTGTTATTTGGAAACTGCCAGCTTAATAAGCCATACAAGAATGTATTGCTTTGTAATTTACAAAGTACTTCATATCTATCGGGACACTGAGCTTTGTTTTCCAATGAAGGTGATGAGACGGGAAAATGGTTTTGCTGCCAGAATGGGAAGTCTGATTTAACATAGGCTGGATACCGTCTTCTCTTGTGGCCATCCTGCCGAAAAGAATTGCGACACATTTAGACGTTGTCAGGGAGGAAGTCACTGAGCAACACCATTGGCTTGTTGTTGTTGGCTCCACAAAGTAATTCCAAGGTTTTGTTTCACTCTATATTTAGTCATGCCTGCTATTAAATTCAGAATATTTTTATATCATTGACCTTTGACATATGGACATTTTTCTGGAGGGAAAAAAAAACATCCAAACTCTCATATTAATGCTGGGAAAGTACAACCCTCAAAAATGTGGCAGTTTCTAAAGTCGTAGCCAGGAACTAACCAGCCAGAAGTTTATATTACAAATAAATCCCACTTGTTTTACCAGGGAAGCATGTCCAGGGCTGACAGTGAAGCCAGCCAAACTAAAACATTTCCTGAAAAATTAGAATTCCAAAATAATGCATTACAGCTTTTACCTTATGAAAAATAGAGGCAAATTGGGTTGGTAATCTCACAATAAAATAAGAAGTAGATCCAAAATATAATTAAAAGCATGTGGTTAACAATTTCTGAAAGCTCAAATGATCTCCAGGTTGGTTTCTCTTCCTAATCTCGCCCTTCAGTGATTAATCCCACGAGACTGAACCATTTGAAGCCCACAATTGGTACCCGAGTTGAATTCCCTACAGCTGTTTCAGTGGTCTGCACGTCCCATGAAGCCGCCACTTCCTCTTAATGAGGGTTGTGCAACCTTCATGCTTTTGACCATTTTGGCCAGATAATTCTTTGTTGTGGGAGTATGTCCTATGCATTGCAGGATATTTAGCAACATCCCTGGCTAGATGCCAATAGCGGCCAACCTTCAGTTGTGACACTGCCAAATGTCCCTGCGAGGGCAAAATCGCCGCCGTAGAACTATTGTTTTAGAAGTTAGGGTGCCGGATCTTTGAGAAAGGAAGCCTCCAAACAACCCTGTTGGTTAAAAATTACAATTTTTAAAAATTCACTTCAGAGAATATGGTGCTGATAATACCAAGGTTAAGGGTTCAGATACCTGTACCAGCCAGCCGCCAAAAAAAACCCAAAACCAAAACAAAACAAAAACCAATTAACATTATTCTTAAAATTTGGAGATGTTAATAGTACAAGATATGTAAATAATGTATTTGCAATCCTTCTTTAGGTTAAAACATGTTTAGAGGATTTTGTAACAAGGTTTCATATATGTGGATACATCATAGTCACCCATTATAGTCACTTTTCTCCAAAGTTGGAGGAATGTCAGTTCTTTCCCAGCTCTGCTAGCAAATGTCAAATACATACATACATGGGAGAATTTAAACAATTGTAACTTCCAACTCCCCCATTCACCCCCACCACCCCCCTTTCTTGCCTTACATGGCTACATTGTAGTTCTTGAGCCATGCATTAAAGCTTTTACTCCAGATTTCCTCATTTGGTTCCTGCCAACTATTTGTGAGGCAAGCAGGAAGTAAGCCAATGACCTTTAAGATCCTTTACAACTTGATACTCTAATATTCAATGGCAAAAGTACTCCTCCAACTTTTACTTATTGACTCCCAGCTGACCAAACCAACCCTTCAGGTCTCTGAAGACATCATGCTAACTTTTTTCTTACTCTAAACTTTATATTTATGCTGAATTCAACCAAACAGTTCATCAGTTGTTTACAACATCACTTTTAATACTGGTCATCAGTTGCTTATTCCCTACCTCAAATAAAAAGTTTTAAACGGGAATTGATTTGGGCCGAGCCCGTGGCGCACTCGGGAGAGCGCCGTGGGTTTGGATCCTATATAGGAATGACCTGTTCGCTCACAGCGCTCACTGGCTGAGCGCGGTGCGGCCGGTCTCAAAAAGGACAAAAAAAAACGTGAATTGATTTTATAAGAAAAAACGTTTCAAGTAGCTGTGAGCTGATACCATTTACCTGAAAGGCCCACATTAGGCAAATATGGAGATACAAAGTAGATTAGTGGTTGCCCAGAGCTGCAGTGAGGTGGGAAGAATGGGGAGCAACTGCTAATGAGTACAAAGTTTCTTTTGGGGGGTAATGAAATGTTCTAAAATTAGATTATGGTGATGGTTGCACAACTCTGCTAATATTCTATAATCCATTGAATTGTACACTTTAAATGGGTATACTTTATGGTATGTCAATTATATCTCAATAAAGCTGTTTTTAAAAAACTAAGAGCAGGAAAAAGGAATCTTAATCAACTTTACTGCTCGGAAAAGGAGTGTGATTAAAAACAAATTTTGCAAGTTTGACATCTCAAGGGTTATAAAAGACTTGATTTTAATTCTGACATAAAAACTTAATTATCTAATCCAGAAATAAATTTTAACTTTTCCAGAAAACATAAACATATGCAAATTTAATCATCCTTCCTAGTAAACTTGGGATAATCTTATGTCACAATTTTGAAAACAATGAAAAACATTTCAAAAAGCTAAATGCTGTAGTAACAATACTTCTACAAGAACAAAATATATGCATACTTACAACAAAACATAGGCAGTTCTGTTGTGATGCCTTTATAAAGAAAACTATTAAAACATTTTTCATTTCATTTCTTCTAAAAGTGATCCTCATACTGTAACGTCTCTTACTTACAGAACATAATTTAAAAATAGCCAAATCACAATAAAATTGCAACATCTATTCCCTCAAGTCACAACTATCAATTACACATATTGATCATTTTTACCCAAACCTATCATGAGGCAATGATGATCACTATGCTATCAATATCAATTTCTATCTGTTGAACTATCAATATCCATTTCTAGGAAATCAGACTATGACTGCAATACAAATACAATCAAACAAATACTGTCATTCTATCGGTTCCATCATAACTGCTTAAAAGTCATTTAGGTACTCCAGGTACTTTTCCAATTAGAACTCCCCATCAGATTTACAAAAGTAAATGTTCGTCAAAATCTGCAGTTTAAGTTACCACAATAACACATTTATCACTATTCTACAAGTAATTTATCATGTTATCACTTGCCTTGTATGCATTTACTTGTTAAGACTGCCCTAGGTTTGAAAATTCAGAAACAGTCAATTAAAAACAAAAACATTCCAAACCATTTAATTCTTCAAAAGTAAAAAGAGCCTCAATAAAAACCGGAAAAAAAAAAAAAAAAACTGGTTAAAATGGAATGAAAAAAGAATTTTTGCAACCCCGATCAGCCAGAAATCTAAAAATGCTACCCAGAACTCAGCACATAGACCAAGTGGCTAATTGCAGTGGGCAGGCAAAAGTTCCCAACTCTATAACGGGAGGGCAGGGATGGCCTGACCGTGTATCTATGCAGAGATGGAAGGAGGCAGAACTGAAGAAAATTAATTACTGAATAAATTACTGTGAGCTAA
>NW_007727935.1:306136-338427 GCF_000696425.1 Galeopterus variegatus | reverse complement strand
TCCAGGCCTTCCTCCCAGGCACCTTTCCCGCTTCCCTGGCACTGAAATCAGTTGTTATTCTTGCTGTTTGACTGAGATACGTTTAGTGTGCGTGCGTTTATTAATACCTCCTAATTCTGATTTTCAACAGTATTCCAGTTCAGCCTGGTTTTAAAAATACAACCCACAAGAGAGGGAATGTCAGTATATTTTTTAAAAGGAAGAAAAAAGTCCCCATTTGAGTGCTTATGTCTTAATTTTAGGAAGATTTCATTCTATTTTGATACATTTCTTTGCCTAAAAATGTTTCAAGCATTTCTAAGACACTCAGTATATTTTAACAAATCAAAAGTGAAAATGTAACTTATAACTGGGGATTGAAAAAAAAAAGTTAATGCAAGTTTCACTTCTAAGAAGTCTCTTTGAAAACTGCCAGCATAACTCTTTGTGAGATAATACTTTACTCACCAAAGAGCTAAAGTTGGAGGAGGGGAAGCACAAAAGGGAAAGAAACAACAAAAATAGTGGAGGGGAAAATCTTACATTATATTTTTCTAAATTCAATTATCTACAATTTTGTGTGAAAGGACAACACTACAGCAAGTTTATTTAAAGACTTAATCGGCTTTATTGAGATTCTAGAATCAGGCAACATGTCATTCCATAAAATAGAATAAGTGTTCCAATGAGCCAAGAGGAGGAGATTGGTTTTATAGACAGAAAAAGCTGAAGAAAGCAGAAACAAAGAACAAAAAGGAGATTGGTTATTTTAAAGTCATTTCAAAGGCAAGTTCCTTGTAACGTGGGGACAGGGAGACAGAACAATAGAAAATTGATTATTTAACATCAGGTTACTTTAGGCTCTCCTCTTAAAGTAATGATTAAAGCTGAGGGAACTTCATTATCATACCTAATAAAGATTTAAACTGACCTGTTTGAGAAATAGGCTCTCCTGATTCTGGGAAGATCAGACCACACCTTAGCTTAGATTTGGTGACCTGGAACTTAGTGAGGGTGACTCCATTTTGATTTTTAGACTGGTCTTTTGGGGCCTAGTGCAGGAACTTAATCCAAAACAACGGCCTGTTTTAATTTTTAACATTTGTAATAAGGAGGATGAGAAAATCAATCCTGAGTATGAAATAAATTTAACTATAAAATAATAAAGTCTTTGTAAATCCCTGATCTCTCATAAAACCAGATGAGTTTACATAGAAGTGGGGGTGAGGGTGTTTGAGAGGGAAGGGAGAAAGGGGAGATGTTAGTCAGAGGGTACAAAGTTTCAGTTAGACAGGAAGAATAACTTTCAGTGATCTATTGCACAGCATGGTGACCACAGTTGATAATAATGTATCATGTTTTCTAAAGTTGCTAAAAGAGTAGATTTTAAATGTTCTCACCATACAAAATAAGTAGGTGAGAAGGCTGACCAGTNGGGCCTCGGCCCTGGCCGGCGCGCCAGCCGCGAGCGCAGCCGGCGTTCCACCGGGGCGGGGAATATGTCGCACGGCTCCCTGCACCTCCTCTAATAGTCCTACATGCAAAGACAGAAATCCGCGCTGAACTCCACTTTTCCCACAACCCTCCCCCTCCCCCAGTCGTTCTCAGGAACACCCAGGTGCCATCTGCCGCCTTCCCTGGGACGGGGACGCAACCCCTTAGCGTGGCCCTTGGCCCCCCCCCCCCCCCACCAACTGATTCCAAACGTCCCTAAATCACCCGGGACCTATTAAAGCAGATACTTCCACAAGATTCTACCTCTCACCCCCTTAAAGTAAACGCTGTTCGGAGTTCCCAAACAAATGCCCTTCACAGGTTAAAGGTCACCCCTCCCCTGCAGCCCGCTGGACTCTGAAAACAGTGCGTTGTCTCTCTTTTGAGGCCTTTCCCCCATCCAGTCCTTCTCCAAGTCTTCCTCAAGTAGGCACCTTTCCCGCTTCCCTGGCACTGAAATCAGTTGTTATTCTTGCTGTTTGACTGAGATACGTTTAGTGTGCGTGCGTTTATTAATACCTCCTAATTCTGATTTTCAACAGTATTCCAGTTCAGCCTGGTTTTAAAAATACAACCCACAAGAGAGGGAATGTCAGTATATTTTTTAAAAGGAAGAAAAAAGTCCCCATTTGAGTGCTTATGTCTTAATTTTAGGAAGATTTCATTCTATTTTGATACATTTCTTTGCCTAAAAATGTTTCAAGCATTTCTAAGACACTCAGTATATTTTAACAAATCAAAAGTGAAAATGTAACTTATAACTGGGGATTGAAAAAAAAAAGTTAATGCAAGTTTCACTTCTAAGAAGTCTCTTTGAAAACTGCCAGCATAACTCTTTGTGAGATAATACTTTACTCACCAAAGAGCTAAAGTTGGAGGAGGGGAAGCACAAAAGGGAAAGAAACAACAAAAATAGTGGAGGGGAAAATCTTACATTATATTTTTCTAAATTCAATTATCTACAATTTTGTGTGAAAGGACAACACTACAGCAAGTTTATTTAAAGACTTAATCGGCTTTATTGAGATTCTAGAATCAGGCAACATGTCATTCCATAAAATAGAATAAGTGTTCCAATGAGCCAAGAGGAGGAGATTGGTTTTATAGACAGAAAAAGCTGAAGAAAGCAGAAACAAAGAACAAAAAGGAGATTGGTTATTTTAAAGTCATTTCAAAGGCTCAGATCCTATATATGGATGGATGGTTGGTGCGCTCACTGGCTGAGCATGGTGCAGACAACACCCTGCCGAGTGTTGTGATCCCCTTACTGGTCAAAAAAGAGAAAAAAAAAATCCCATTGTACTCCATAAATATATACAATTATTATTTGTTAATTAAAACTTAAAAGCAAACAAACATAAAAGATGAGTTTATATTATGAAAATATTAAGGAAAGGATTAACCAAATTTCACCTAAGGCCAGAAAGCAAAATAATTTCACTTCATGTCTAGAATCAGTTCATAGATTATGTTAAGTAGTGGATTTAGCAAGTTATTATATTTTGAAACCACATCAGGAAGTCAACAGCAGTTCAAAAACTGCCTTGAGCCTGGCTGGTTTGGCCTTTTAAAAAATATTTGTGTTTATATCCCACCTTGTTCCAAAAAACCTCCAAGTTGTTCTAGTTGGCACATGGATTAAGTGATAGCCAAAGGGTGTCTCCTAGACACTAGAACAAGACAAACTGGTTTGCTTCCTCATTATCCATCTGTTGATACCATACCATAGGACGAAAATACACATTGAATATTATGCTTAGTTTTTTCAGGGATCCAATGCAATGTTTACTTTTAGGTGTCTCCTAGACACTAGAACAAGACAAACTGGTTTGCTTCCTCATTATCCATCTGTTGATAACATACCATAGGACGAAAATACACATTGAATATTATGCTTAGTTTTTTCAGGGATCCAATGCAATGTTTACTTTTACTTTTTCACAGAACAATTCATAATCTTGAATCTAAGCAGTGAAATACATAATGATGATCAGGTTGGCAAAAAAAAAAAAAAAAAAAAAAAAAAAAAAAAACAGAGAGAGAGAATGTGTGAACTGGAGAAGTAATTTTATTTAAAGGTAGATAAATTTCAAATTAATATGTTCACTTGCTATCACTTGAACAATTTCAGTATTAGAAAGAAAGGGCAAATCACAAATAAATATGTACAGGTATTATTAGCGTTCATTTCCAGAAAGCACAGATGACAAAAAATTAAGAAAAACTGATAGAAGTTAAGATTCTATCATTGATTGCCCTCAAAAGAAGCAAATATAAAAAAAAATTTAGCTACCATATCACTAACACTGTATTTGGCATATTTACTATACCTGTTAAGAATCATGAAAAGTGACAGTCATCAGGATCATATAGTCTCATTAGAGAGAGGATGGCAAAATTTCTAATGCTATAACACCTATAAAAGGTCTGTGTCAATCAGTTTTCTGTTTTTTATAACAGAATACCTGAGTCTGGGTAATTTAAAAAGAAACAAAATTTAATTCTTACAGTTCTAGATGCTAAGAAGTCCAAAGTCAAGGGAGAACATCTGATGAGGGCCTTCTTCCTGGTGGGGACTCAGCAGAGTATCAAAGTGGTGCAGGATATCATATGGCAAAGGGGGCAAAAGCACGTTAATGTGCTCACTTGTTCTCATTATAAAGCCATCAGTGCCATTTCCATGATAACCCATTTATCTATTAACCTATTAATCCATGAATGGATGAATACATTCGTGAGTGCAGAGTCTCAGGATCCAGTCACCTCCCAAAGGCACTACCTTTCAAATACCGTAGTCAATTTCCCACCCTCTTATCACTGTTACATTGGGGATCAAGCATCAATATGAATTTTGGGAGGGCACTCGAATGATAGCAAGGCCTATACTTATGTTTACTATATGAGGGTACTTCAAAAACATGCATGGAAAGATTCTTATTATCTTTTAATTCTACTTTTCAACAAACTGTTTGAAGTACCCTTGTATGATCAGTGCACATTTGTGTGTGTGGCAATAGTGAAGTTAACATATCTATTCAATCAATGACCACTGCCATTTTTAATAAGTCATTTGACAGAAACTATACATGTACATGCTAATATAAAGACAGATGGGAAAGGAGGCACTGGTACAAAGAACAAGTAGAAAAATCATTTTGCAATTTAGCAAGTAGCCCCTCTTCCTTTCACAATAGCAAACCTTGATATCAATCAAATGGAAACTCACCCAACTTCTCTAACCTACTCTACAGCCAGATATGTGTAATTACACTGAGTTTAGTATAAGTAAATTATCTTTGGTAAGCAAAATCCACATGCACTCATGAACTGAAAGTATCATGCTGATAGTTGTTTTGTCAGGATTTGGTTTTTCGATCCAATGTCCTGAATTATTTTATACATCATATTTTAGCTATTTTTAAATGTTACAATGTTTAAAAATTATAATTTATACCAATATAACTCTTAACCTGAAGCTATGTTTTGTTATTTCTTTATATCTAATGTAAGACTATCTTAATGTAGGAAAGCTTTCCAATTTACTTTGAGTATGGTGTAAAATGCTAAAACTAAATGTGGGTATAAGCACCAGTAGAAATTTTATAACATTTCACGTGAAAGTAAGGCACTCAATAATTGTTGGAAGTAATGTACAAGTTTTCTATGCATCATCTTTTTCTGTCTTCTATATCAGCTGCTTGGTTATTTTAGAAGCAATTATTAACCTCTGTTACATTTCTCTGTTACCTTTCTCTTTGACTGTGATACTTCAAATTTCCATTTTTATTATCATAATAATGGCAGCTACCATTAACTAAGAATTTACTACACTCCAAGCACAGAGAAAACCAAGATAGTGTGGTGTATTAGTTTTCTATTGGTGTGTACAAATTACTACCAACTAGCAATTTAAAAACGCACACATTTATTATATCACAGTTTCTGTGAGTCAAGCATCTGGACACAGTTTAGCTTGTCTTCTGCTTAAGATCTTCCAAGGCTGCAATCAAAGCATTAGTTAGGCAGTGTTCTCATCTGAAAGCTTGACTGGGGAAGAATCTCCATCTAAGTTCAGTCAAGTTGTTGGCAGAATTCATTTTCTTGTAGGTGCAGGATTGAAAGCCCTGGCTTCTTGCTGGCTAGAGGCTGCCCTCAGCTCCTAGAGGCCACTTCACCCTGTGGGTTTTCCTGACATGGCTGCTTACTTCATCAAGCCAGTGAGGAGTGTCTCTAAAGTCTCTGAAGTGAAGCTGCCAGCAAGACAGAATGATATACTATGATATACTTTGCCATAGTGGGTGGTTTGGAAGCAGGTCACAAGTTCCACTCACACATAAGGAGAGGGGATTACACAAGGTGTGAACACCAGGAGGTAGGAATCATGGAGAGGTTACCCTTGAGTCTTTCTAACACCTACAGTGATTAATACCTCAGGCTTTGGAGTTTGGGTAAACTTGAGTTTTCAACTTGGCTTTAACACTTTAGCTATGTGACTTTGATCTCAGTCTCTAACCGTTAGTTTGTTCATCTGCAAATAGAGGCAATGACCTCTTTACACTTTATTTTTCTCCCACGTAAATGAAGCTAATAATAGAACTGTTGTAAACATTAAACGAGCATTTCAATACAGTAACTAATAACATTAAATGCTCAATAAACAGTTGTTAGTTTTCTTCCTTTTGCCCCCCTCTTTTCCTCCTCTCTTTTTATTTTTATCTTGGTCTATTAGAAGTCCCCATTGGTTGGGCCGGCCCGGTGGCGCACTGCTACAGTGTGCCGCTTGGGAGTGCGGCGGCGCTCCCACCGAGGGTTCGGATCCAACATACAGACCGGCCGCTCACTGGCTGAGCAAGGTATGGGCACGACGCCGAGGGTTGCGATCCGTTGCCAGTCACGAAAAAAGACAAAAAGAAAAAAAAAAAAAAAAAGAAGTCCCCATTGGCATTTCTACCCTTTCAACTGTTACTTCTATAGCCTGTGTTCAGAGTTCATATGTGTGTGTGTGTATACCAGCGTCTAGGGCTATTCAAAACCAACTCTAGTAGTCAGGCCAGCCCGTGGCTCACTTGGGAGAGTGTGGTGCTGATAACATCAAGGCCACGAGTTCGGATCCCATATAGGGATGGCCGGTTAGCTCACTTGGGAGAGTGTGGTGCTGACAACACCAAGCCAAGGGTTAAGATCCCCCTACTGGTCATCTTTTTTTTAAAAAAAAAAAAACCAAAAAGCAATTGTAGTATCAGTATCTTTAAAAATAGGATTGATGATATTGCAAATATTACTTCCCACTCAAGTTTGGCAAAATGAATAAAATGATAAAACTATAACATTATAAAAATAATTTTTATACATAGAAGCTTTGAGAGTTTAGAGTACTTTGGTAGGATTGGCTTTTTTCTCCCTCTGAATCATGTTCAATATGCATAAGGTACAAAAGAACATGTTATGGTATAATAGTATCACGGGCTCTGGGTTTGCATCCCAGCTCTGCCACTTTCTAAGTAACCTTGGGCATGTTAGGTAAGCTCTCTAAAGCTCAGTACCTCATAGGAATGATGATAGTACCTCCTGGAGTTTGGATGTGTTGTCCCCTCCAAAACTCATGTGGAAACTCGATCTCCAATGTGGCAGTGTTGGAATCTGATTGAGTCATGGGGTGGACCCCTCATGAATGGATTAATGCTCTCCCTGGGGGAGGGGGGAGTAATGAGTGAGTTATTGCTCTGTTAGTTCCCACAAGAGCTTATTGCTTGTAGGACCCTGGCGCCTCCTCTCTCTCTCTCTTGCTTCCTCTCACCATGTGATCTGCTTGTACCCGCCAGCTGTCTGCTGCTTTCCACCATGAGTAGAAGCAGCCTGAGGCCCGCACCAGATGTGGCTGTCCCAGAACCGTAAACCAAATAAACCTCTTTTCCTTATAAATTACCCAGTCTCAGGTATCTCTGTTATAGCAACACAAAACAGACTGACAGAAAATTGGTACTGAGGAGTGGGGTGTTGCTATACAGATACCTAAAAATGTGGATGCAGCTTTGTAACTGGGTAATGGACAAAGGTTGGAGGAGTTTGGAGGACTAAGAAGAAGAGAAAAAGATGAGGGAAAATTTGGAGATTTTAGAGACTGGTTAAATTGTTGTGATCAGAATGCTGACAGAAATGTGGACAGTAAAGACCATGTGGATGATGAGGTCTCAGACAGAAGTGAGGAACTTATTGGGAATTGAACAAAAGATCATCCTTGCTACACCATAGCAGGGAATATGGCTGAATTGTGTCCACGGTTTGGAGGACTAAGAAGAAGAGAAAAAGATGAGGGAAAATTTGGAGATTTTAGAGACTGGTTAAATTGTTGTGATCAGAATGCTGACAGAAATGTGGACAGTAAAGACCATGTGGATAATGAGGTCTCAGACAGAAGTGAGGAACTTATTGGGAATTGAACAAAAGATCATCCTTGCTACACCATAGCAGGGAATATGGCTGAATTGTGTCCACACCCTTGGACTTTGTGAAAGGTGGGACTTAAGAGCTGTGAGCCAGAATCCTTGGCAGAAGAAATTTCCAATAAGCAAAGCATTAAGAAAGCTGCATGGTTACTTTTAATAGCCTACTCTGAGTTATGGCGGCAAAGGCATGATGTAAAGCCAGCCTTTAAAAGGGAAGCAGAGCATAAAGATTTGGAAAATTTGCAGCCTGGCCATGAGGTAGAGAAGCGGAGAGCAGGAGAAAAATGCAATGGTGAAGCAGATGAACTGGTTGCTAAAGATATTATCTTGGCATCTTGGCAGTGAGGCAGCCAGATACTAATAACCAGGACAATGGAGGAAAATGCCCTAAAGGCATTTGAGAAGTCTGGGAGGGTGCCCCACCCATCACAGGCCCTGAGGCCTAGAAGGACTGAGTTGTCCCAGAGGACAGACCTGGGGCACAGCTGCCCTAGGGAACCTGCTCCCTGCATTCCAGCTGCTCTGGCTAGAGCAGCCCTGCCTCAAATGGTGCCCCCAAGTGTGGTTCGTACAGCAGCTCTGGAGAGTAGAAGCCTGCAACCTCGGTGGGGTCCATGTCTTGTTAAGTCTGCAGGCAGCAGGACATGAGAGCTGTGGAGGCGTGGCAGCTTCCACCCAGATTCCAGAGGATGTATTGTATTTTTGCTTTATGTTGCTTTATACAGTATTTGGGTTTTTTACTGTTTCATTTGGTTCTTTATGGAGACTTTGTCTAACAAACTAAATTATAAATACTTGCAGGACAGAATTTTCTCTTGCTGCTATTATATATTTTTTTAATTTCCTTATAGATTCTGGAACAGTATACTACATAGTAGACTTCCAATATATGCTTATTGAATTAAATAAATATAAATTACTCCTTAGTAAATGGTATATGGTATATGAATATTAATAATTTATGAAATTAATGGATGACCCTGAAATCATTCTTGACTCTTTCATATACCACATCTAATGTGTCAACAAGTACTATTAGTGTTACTTCAAAATATATCCAGACTAAACACTTCTCACCACTCATGTTGCAGCCACCCTGGTCCAAGCCATCTCACTTGAGGGGCTCTGGATTGCAGCTGTTGGGTTATAATACACTGCTCATTACAGAAAACACCATTCACAGAAACTTCAGGATGAATGATGCTTGGAGTTGTGCAGTGCTGTGATTCAATTTGCCTAGATTATTGCAAGGACTCCTAGCCCATCTCTGCATTTCTGCCTTTGTGCCCCACTAGTCTGTTCTTAACACAATAGTCAGCTTGATCCTGTTAAAACTTAAGTCAGATCATGACATTCCTCGCTTAAAACTCTCCAGAAGCTCCCATTCCATTCAGAATAAAAGGTAAAGTCCCTGAAAGGCCTTACATAATCTCACCTCTCTCTTACTTCTCTGACGTTATCTCTTTCTGCTCCCCCCGTTTCTCACTCTGCTCTAGTCACTTTGGCTCCTCATTGTTCTTGGGACATGCCAGGCATGCTCCTGCCTCAGAGCATTTGCTGTTGCTCTTCCCTCTGCCTGGAATCCCTCTATATGTCCACATGGCTAACTCTCAGACCTCCATCAGGTCTTTGTTCAAATCTTGCCTTCTCAATAAGGCATTCCTTGATACCTATATTTCTCATTGCAACACCAAGCTCTGTCTGCTTTTCCACTTTACTTTTCTCCTTAGCTCTTATTATCATCTAACCCACTATATATTTTACTTATCTATTGTCTGTCTGTCCCCACATGAAGGGAAGCTCTATGTGGTCAGGGAGTTGTGTCTGTTCTGTTTAGCACTTTACCCCCTGTATAAGTCCATTTCTGTTGGTTATAATAAAATACCTGAAACTGGGTAATTTATAAAGAAGCAATATTTATTGCTTACAGTTTCAGAGGCTGGGAACTCCAAAGTTCAGGGAACTCATCAGGTGAGGTGACTCTACAGCAATGCAGGATGTCACATGGCGAAAATGGCAGAGTAGAGAGAGCATTAACTCCTCATTCCTTCTCCTTTATAGCCCTGAAAACCATGCCCATGACCATCATTAAACCATCAATGGATTAATTTATTTACTTGGGCATATTCCTCACAATCTAATCACCTCTTCAAGACCCCACCTTTCAACCACCATAATAGGACTTCTCACCCTCAGCAGTCACAGTGGAAACCAAGCTTCAATGGAATGAGTTTGGGAGGGACATTCAATCTAAAGCATCCCCCATCACCTACAACAGTGCCTGGTATGAGATAAGAGTGCAATAAATACTTGTTGACATAATGAATGAATGATAAAGACAAACTGGCTTTATAAACATAAACTACTTTCTTTCATACACTAAGCAGAATAAATAACTAGTTAGTCTAATGTCTTGAAAACAACTTGCCAGTATATTATAGGGTTCAAGATTTTTGTAAGTCACTATTAATTTATTAGATTTATGATAAAGACGATAGTCTTGGCCTATTTTATAATTGGAGTATTTTAAGTAATAATTATTTGAAATTATTTTTAAAACATGCAATTCTACAATGGAGTAGGAGTATAAGGACAGAATGGTCAAACATTTATTAGGAAAAAAAAATTACCCCCATTTAAAACTTCCCTAGGAAAAGGAGAAATTTTATTTAAAACTTCTCTAGGAACATTGTGGGAAATTTAGAAGACATACACTTCCAGAAAAACAGAAGCCGTAGTTGGCCTCTCAAGGGATTTCCTCAAGAACTATCTTATACATGAATTGAGTCTGTGACTCAATACCAGCCATCCCTCAGAAAGAACCCCCTAAACAGTTGGAATACAAATTCTTACACCACTATGTACTATTTTTAAATAGAAGAAAAAAAATCAAGCACTGAGGAAATATTTTACAAGCAAAATAAACAGGACAAAGCAACATTGAGTATCATGAAACCAGGAAAATTTTACAACATAATCCAAAGTAAAAAATTAATGTAACAATGGATTGCAATTATATAATGGACTTTCCTTGGATACCAAAATGCATTATTAAGGTCATTTAATTCTCATGCCACTGTCTGGTCATTTTGGTTTCCGTTCTACCAAGCAGTAAAATATCTGTTTTCTAGCCTTATTCTCTTTACTGCTATGAATTTCTGAGCTTTAAGAAAAATACTTCTCAATCAGAATCTGATTTTAATTTAGAAGTCTTCCAAAAATCTAACTTTAGATTTAGAAAAGTATCTTTCCCTTCAATACTTACATTTATTAACTTTTAAGGCTCTGTATAAAATGAAAATTCTTTCAAAAGAAGGAAAACATCATTGAAATCAGACTTTTAGAGCAGAAGAGGCCTGTCATTTGACAGGCAAGGAAATGGAGGTCCAGAGGGCTAAGACAGAGAGTGTTTTAGTGGTGGCAGCCGATTTCCAATTACAGGCCAGGTTTAAGGATTTCCAGTCTGGTGCTCTTTGTCCCACACTGTACTGAGGGAATGCTACAGCAACAAATTACCAAAAAAGTAAATAATTATGTTAAATGGAATTACTTATTTTTCAAATCCAAAAAATACCAGATTCTCCTCCCACCCCTTAAGGAAAAGTTAGGGCTCTCACTAAAATATGAAATATAAAGCTTCTCATTACTTATTTTTAAAAGCATCTTGTAGGGAAGATTTTGTTTGGTAGCAAGTATTTAATATCTTGCGAAATAATCCACTAATTACTTTAAGTATTCTTTACCAGTTCTCAAATCTAATAGACAGTTCCCATATTTTTTTGTAAGAATCCTGTATTTTAGAAAATGTATAGCCTATTTTTGTGTTCCTCCTTTATAAATATGCAAAAGCCTATTTTTATTCTTTTAAGTTTATCCTAACTTTAGTTTGCAGATCAGTATGCACAGCAAAAGAAATGGTAAAATGAGCATAAAGGACACATTTACAAAGCATAAGTATTTCTGTGTTTATTACAAATTGAAAGGCAGACTACGGACAAGTTTTTTTCCCCACAAATCTCTACAACAAGCATATATCAAATCAATGAGCAAACAAAAAGCTCGTATAAATGGCTTTGTCTTTATGATTAAACTGACTCACTGATGCGTGCCAGTGAGTGCTGCTTGGATTCCAGGTGGTCAGCATATCTCTCTGTTTAACAGCATCCGAGAAGGAAATTGCTCTCTCCTCTGTCTGTCTGATTCTTTACTGCCAGCCTGAGCTACCTACATTTTGCCCCAGTATATTGGAAGCTACCTCAGTTACTCACCACTTGCCTCCAAAATGAGGTTAATCTTCGTCAAAATTATGATTCCTCTTGGTGGTGGAACCAGTATTTTGATTCTGATTCTAAATCATTTATCGTAATGAAGAGGTAGGAAAAATGTTCTTACACCAATATTCCTTAACACCTTGCACATATTTTCTTTCTCACATAGACGTCCTGACATTCATCCACACTTATATTTGTCAAGGACTTTCTGGGTCCTATATACTAGTGGTAGCCAAGTAAGTAAGATTCAGTTCATGCTGTCATAGAACTTGCAATCTGGGATGAAAAGAGAATTATTAAACAATTGTAGGAATTGTTCAACAACAGTTGGGATGTGTGTCATGGAAAGGTAGAAGCTGTGAGAGCTTGTAAAGTGTGATTTAATGCAGGTGAATAGAGAATCCTTGCCCAAGGAAGCAGCATTTAAACTGTAAAATGAATCAGAGCTGGCCAAGGAAGCAGCGCAGTGGTGGTAAAGAATCCCAGGCAGAGGAAAGAGCCAGCAGAAAGAGGCTCTGAGGCACAAAGGAGCTAGGTGAGCAGATAGAATGGAGAAAGGGCCAATGTGGCTGTCATGCAATGACACAAGTTAGGATCCCCTTACTGGCCAGCTGACAAAAAATAAATAAATAAATAAAAATATGTATTGAAAAGTTACTATGGCCCATGCTCTATTTTAAGCACTGGAGATATAATGATACAAAAGACAAGCAAACCCACTGTCACTACTTCCTTTCAGCATTGTATAAGAGGTTCAGTGCATGCAAGAGGTTATAGGTCATGATGGAGTTTGGACTTTATTATAAGCTATAATAGGGTTTTGAGCAATCATGTTCTTAGAAGATCCGTTTTGACCACTTTGTGGAGAATGAATTAATGTGTCATCAGCAGTTAGAAGGGTATCCAAGTGATCCAGGTCATAGGGTAAGGTGGTGGAGGTGGTAAAGACTAAGAGCAGTAGACAGATGTCTTAGCTTGGGCTGCCATGATAAAATACTATAGACTAAGTGGCATAAACATGAGAAATTTATTTTTCAGAGTTCTGGAGGCTGGAAATCTGAGATCAGGGTGTCAGCATGATCAGATTTCTGCTGAGGGCTCTGTCTTCCTGGCCAGCATATGGCTACCTTCTCCCTACATCCTCAATGGCAGAAAGACAGTGAGCTCCAGTCTCTTCCTCTCCTAATGACACTAATTTTTTCATGGGAGCCCCACCCTCATAACCTAATCTAAACCTAGTTACCTCCTAAAAGCCTGAACTCCAGATACCATCTCATTGAGGATTAGGGCTTCAACATATGAATTGGGGGGGGGGACACAAAAATGACTCCTAGATTCCTAATGTGAGCAACTGGGATGAGGGTGGAGACATTTGATGGAGTAGGAAACATCGTAGGAGGAAAAGATTTGACATCATAAGTTCAGTACTAGACCTGTCTGATTCGGGATGTCTAGGTAATAGCTACCTGGAAATGTTAAAGAGCAGTTAGATATATGGTCTGGAACTTCAAGGAAAGACCTGAATGAAGATGTAAATTCAAAAGTTGTCAACGTAGTGAATAATTGGAAGGATGGATATATATATGAGATTCCTAAGGGAGAGAGTGTAGAGAGATGAGAAAAGAAAAAGAGAGAAGAGGACCTGAGACTGGCTACAGATCCATACAAGCATATATCAAATCAATGAGCAAACAAAAAGTTTGTACAAATGGCCTTTGTCTTTATAATTAAACCAGACTCAGTGATACATGCCAATAGTCCTGATTTGATTATAGGTGGTCAGCATATCCCACTGGCTAATGGACTAGGTCCTGAGAGGAGGAAAAGAAACCAGAGAGACTAGAAAGAGAAGCCAGAGAAATAAGAGGAAAGCCAGGAGTTTGCAGGGTCACAGAAGACAAAGGAAGCAAATTTTTTTGAAGAAGCTAGGAATGGTCAACTATGCAAATAAGATGTATGCTGTTCATCAGATTAAGTGGTATGAAGGTCGCTGCTGAGCCTAGCAAGACAAGTTTGGTAGGTGGTAGAACTGGGAGCAGATTATGATCTGCTGTTGAAAGCTATTATGTGGGGAAGAACAAAGCATGGATAGACTGTTTCTAGAAGCTGAGTCGTAAGAAAAAAGAGGGGATAGATGGAGTGATAGGTGGAAGGGGATATTAGGTCTAGGGAGGATTGCCTTAGTGTGGTAGATATTTGAACAAGTTTGGACTACCAGCAGTACTCATCAAGCAAAAAAAAGAAATACCTACTTGGAAATGAGTGTAATAATTAACTGTCCCCAAATATGTTTGCTCATGTTATTCTGTGGGTCATGAGATCTAATATTTGATAAAATGACAAAAAAATTTGTCTTAAGAAAAAAAGAGAGGACAATTTATTATTTCATGTCATTAAAAAGTCCATGGTTTGTGGAGGATACTAACATGTATAAAGCAAATGTATTTCACAGGGCATAGCTTCCAAGGCCCTGGAGTTTCACATATAGCCTAACATTTTAAAATTACACATAGAAATGTTAAGCTTGTGAAAGACAGGAAACTTTCCCCAGGCTAAAGTCTCTGTTGTAGATAAAGAACTGTAACACAGCAAAATTGCTGGCTCCAAGGGAAGATGTCCTTTGTGCAGCTAAACCTAATGATTGTTGCCATGACAATTATCTTACTGTTCTTTTGTAACCACCTATGTTCTTTTTCTGTAACTTTCTGGCCTGGAGAATAAACACTGAGAGAAGACCCCAGTTCAGTGTTGATTTTCCAAGGAATGCCTCTCTCTTGAAGGTTCATGGGAAATTAACCCCTTCAGGGCTTCTCACTGCTCAGAAGAAATGGGCTTTGAGTAATCCTTTGCATCTCCATCACCCTGGGGGAGAGGTGACAAATGGTGCCCCGTGTGAGGCATTCCATGGATCAGAGACCGACCTGCCAAGCCTTGGAAAGTAAAGGATGGCCAGCATTTATATTTGCACATCCTGGTAAGGGATTACTCATCCCAGTAAGGGAATCACAGGTGGCTTTCAATTAGTGACTTCACACCTATGGCAGGTCAAGCTAGCTTTCAACCTGAAGGTTTTTTCTTTTTCTTTCACTTTTAAAATATGGAAAATTCTTTAACAAAAAGGGAGACTCAACATAAACTACAACTCCAATGTTTCCTTAAAGCAGCCGGCTATAAAGTAACTAAATGGCGGCTTGTAAAACTGTTAGTGGCTATTAAACAACAATGTCCTTGGTATCCGAAGGAAAAAGGTTTTGCATAAAAATTTGGAAACAAATTGGTCACTGGTTAATTTATAACCAGTCTTATCAAGGCGTCCCTTCTAACAGTTTGGAATCTATGTCAAGTCCCTCTGAGACCTATTCTAAACCTTAACAAAAAACAAAGACATGTCTATGTCACCAAAAAAAGGATAAAACTTAATCTTTGCCAGTAACTGAAAAAACTTTAAATTGGACAAACTAAAGTAAAAGAAGTTAATATTTCTTTTCAATGTTGGTTTTGTTTGAGTATGTTTTCTTTTCTTAACTGCATGTGCTTCTCTTCTTTTCCAAAGACTCTGGGGCTTTATGAGAAATGCAGCCCTGGCACCAACCAGACCTCCTTTTGGGTCTGCTGCTTTTCTCTTGAAACCCCAAAAAGTCAAATGGCTTCATCTATCTCTGTTTAATAGCTCAGCCCTTAAGCTCAGTAACCCATTCGAGAAACAAAAACTAGACTAAAATCTACCTGTTTAACTACATGGTCTCAAATTTTCTGGCATCCAGCTGGTTATTTTGAAGAGACTTCTCAATTTTCTTCTAGCCTCATCTATATATTTCTTCACAAAATCCTATGGTAGAGTTCTATGCCATTTTTTTAAAAGAAGAAAACTTTCTCTGCATCTCCTTGTAAAGGCTTGTATACTTTGCTTTGCAATGTAAATTCATCTCCTTGAAAAGTCTCCCATAATTTGCTTTGCAATGTAAATTTGTTACCTTGCTTTCTCTAAAACAGGGTGAAGCCTCACAGATAAGCTTTAACATTTTTTAGAAACACAATTTAAACCTGACTATCCTTTTATACTAGTGAGTTTTCTATTTATCTGTCCCCTTATTATATTTTAAACAAAACCTACAAAATCCTTATTGTTTCTGTTTATGTCTAAATATATATGTATGTAAATGTAGATTATGTTTACATGTTAATGTCTGTATGTGTTTGTATTGTCTGCATGGTACCAAATTGGCTTATAATTAATGTGTGCTCATTAAATAAATAAGTATACTTTTCAAGTTCACATGACTTTAATTTTCTAAAGTTTTGATAAAATACATATATTTTCAAAATTTGATTTAAACCTTTTGCCTAAATTTGTCTTTAGGTCAACACATCTCATCCTTATCTCAGCTCTGCCTCCTGGCCATGCTAGGAGAAACAATATCTCTTAGACATTATCTTTGTGAATGCTGTCCTTTGCCTTAAGCTCCACATGGCCTCTCTGGATTCCACGTGGCCCTAAATGCCATGTGGGTACTTGGTACCCAGGATGGCTGGTGAAAGGAGACCTATGCCCAATATCTCATAGGCCCTAGTTGACATTTTCTGATAAGGGTATAGATTTAATACACCAAGTTTTTGGCTGGGAAACCATAAATATTTATTTGGTAAAAATAGCTGAGGCTCAAACTGGGCTTTGTGTAATCTGCCCTGAGAAATGGACGCCCATTTACTAACCTGAATGTATAAAAATGTTCTTATCAGCACACATCTTTGCCTGGGTTTACTAATCAAACAGGATTACATTTGTCTTTGCTAGAGGGTTTTAAGTTGTAAACCCTGCTGAAACCAGAAAAACCTTTCTATATATAAGTTTTAGTCAAATTATGCCAATTTAACATTAATAGAGAAAAAACAAGAATGTAAAAAAGAGGTGATATAAAAAAAGCTATGGATATGAAGATGTAGTTGTGATTAAAAAGGCTAAAGGGAAAGAAAATATTTTTATGTGAAAAAACTTCTGGTACAGTGTATTTTTGTCCTAGAGTAAAATGACTAGCTATTTAGGAAGTAGGAAGTATAGGACAAAAACAGAAAGTCTGAATAAGTCGTGATAATGGTTTGTATGGTTTAATTTATAAAAGAAATTTTAAAAATTGACTAAAATTAAAAACAAATTATGTATTAGTTTTTCTAAAAATTAAACATCAATTTCAAAAGTATTCTGATACAGGTTTAGAGTGTGTTCTCTTGCATTGGAACAACCAGATTTCCTAAAAGCACTTAACTAACTGCTCTTAATAGAAAATTGTAAGCAATTTTCTTTATTTTTTAGATAACTGGCCTTGGAAACTTATTTCACGTTTTATCATAATTTCTTGTGCTCTCTGCCTTTGAAATCCTTTGTCGCTTTGGTTTTATTTTTGTAGTGACTTGTGATCTTATTTAACTAAGTGTTTTAAGCCTTTGTTATTTGACAAACTTTCCAAACCCAAATCCTGAAAGCTCAACCTTTTGACTTAAACTAACTTTGAGGGGTTCCAAGGGCCCTGGATCTTCTCAAGGATATACAAGAGATGTATCAAAACCAATTGGCTTATTTGATAAATTAGACTATATGAAAAACATTGTCAAAACAAGAAATAAGGGCCGGCCCAGTGGCGCACTGCTACAGTGCACCTCTTGGGAGCGTGGCGGCACTCCCGCCGAGGGTTCGGATCCCACATACAGACCAGTTCCCGCTCACTGGCTGAGCGAGGTGCGGGCGTGACATCGAGGGTTGCGATCCCATTGCCGGTCCCGGTCCAATACGGGCGCGACACTGAGGGTTGCGATCCATTGCCGGACACGAAAAAAAAAAAAAAAAAAACAAGAAATAATATCTGTTCTTTGGTTATACTAAGATGTTATTAATATGTGTTCCAAAATCTTGTAAGTTTCTTGGAAATCTGTGTCTTGATATAAATGCTACCAGTCATAATCTTGGTTCAATTATAATTTTAAAATGTTATGTTTTCAAATATTTCATGAAAAAACTCTGACAGGTACAGTTTCCTGACAAACTTTGAGTTCATACCTTCGAACTGAATTTCCAAAATTCTAATGAAAAAACTGATGGGTTTGTGAAATTACACACCAAGGTCAAAATAGCAAAAGTTAATTACATAAAACTAATGAACTGATTAAAAGGAATTATGGGTTTTTACAATTTTTATTTTGAAACATCACCCATTAATGTCTTGTTTTCCAGATTTAAGAAAACTCTCTTAAGCTCTCTATAACTAAGAGCAGTTTGGTAAAATATAATTTAAAACAGAGATAAAAGCATTTGTTTTCTCACTATTTGATCCCCCCCAAATTTAAAAACTTTGAGTATCTTTATCATTATTATGGAAATGTGGCTATTTTCATAAGCTCAATAAAAATTGACTCTCTCTTTATAACAGGATATAATTTAAAACTTTGGTTATAAAATAGCATGTCTCTTCTAAGTTCCTGACCCCTCTTCATGTTGCCCTAATTTGACCTAACTGCTGTTTTATCTTTCCCCCCAACGTGGGACATGACAACCTGGGAATGAGCTTTCTCAGGGCCAAGGGATCTATACAAATAAAAGTAAAATCTTTTCAATCAGAAAATTGATTGTCAATGCTTTTATGAGGAATGCTTTGATCATAAAAGGGGGAAATAATATCTTGTCTTCAAAAGCAGTTCTCTAAAGTTTCATGGCCTTTAAGGGGGGTGCTCATGACTTGGATGAGACATCTTGTTCCTAAACAAAAGATTTGTAATTGATCAAGAAATTTTACAAAGATTAGATGCTTTGGAAGCAGTGATGTCCTGGATGGGTGAACACCAACAAACTCTCTGGACTCAAAATCAACTATTACATGGAACAGAACCCCATTCCAGAGTTTCAACAATAACACCCCAATTTATACCACCAGGAATGATGCCAATGCAACAGCTCTGAGAGATGATGACATCATCAGTCCCCAGCTGGAATAAATAAAAGGACTTGCCATGCTGAATGATACTAACTTTGCTTTAACAAAATGTTTTTGTCTTAACTGTGAAACCTTGATCTATAGCTTTTGCTTTTGCTTTAAAAAAATAAAAAATAGGGCCGGCCCAGTGGCGCACTGCTACAGTGCGCCGCTTGGGAGCGCGGTGGCGCTCCCGCCGAGGGTTCAGATCCCACATACAGACCAGTTCCCGCTCACTGGCTGAGCGAGGTGTGGGAGCAACACCGAGGGTTGCGATCCCGTTTCCGGTCCCGGTCTGGTACGGGTGCGACACTGAGGGTTGCAATCCGTTGCCGGACACGAAAAAAGACAAAATAAATAAATAAATAAATAAATAAACAAAAAGGGGGCAAATGTGGAGGATACTAACATTTATAAAGGAAATGTATTTTACAGGGCCTAGCTTCCAAGGCCCTGTGGTTTCAGGTATAGCCTAAGTTTTAAAAATTACACATAGAAATGTTAAGCTTGTGAAAGACAGGAAACTTTCCCCAGGCTAAAGTCTCTGTTGTAGATAAAGAATTGTAACACAGCAAAATTGCTGGCTCCAAGGGCAGATGTCCTTTGTGCAGCTAAACCTAATGATTGTTGCCATGACAATTATCTTACTGTTCTTTTGTAACCACCTATGTTCCTTTTCTGTAACTATCTGGCCTGGAGAATAAATACTGAGAGAAGACCCCAGTTCAGTGTTGATTTTCCAAGGAATGCTTCTCTCTTGAGGGTTCCTGGAAAATTAACCCCTTCAGGGCCTCTCACTTCTCAGAAGAAATGGGCTTTGAGTAATCCTTTGCGTCTCTATCACCCTGGGGGAGAGGTGACAATGGTTAGGTATGACTTAAGACATGCTGGCATTTAGAAGCTCAAATGATCAATCTTTCCCCATCTCTCAGCTTTGCTATCATTCATTTAAAAATACGTATTGAGGGCTGGCCAGTTAGCTCACTGCATAGAGTGTGGTGCTGATAACACCAAGGTTAAGGGTTCAGATCCCCTTACTGGCCAGCTAAGAAAAAATAAATAAAATAAAAGTATGTATTGAAAAGTTACTATGTTCCATGCTCTGTTTTAGGCACTGGATATATAATGGTACAAAAGACAAGCATACCCACTATCAGTACTTCTTTTCAGCATTGTATGAGAGCTTCTAGTCAGTGCAACAAAGCAAGAAAAAGAAATTTTTACGATTTAAGAATTGGGAAGAAATAAAACTTATTACATTTATTTATTTATTTATTATTATTATTTTTTTCCTTTTTGTCTTTTCGTGACCGGCAACGGATCGCAACCCTCAGTGTCGCACCCGTACCGGACCGGGACCGGCCACGGGATCGCAACCGTCGGTGTCACTCCCTCACCTCGCTCAGCCAGTGAGCGGCCGGTCTGTATGTGGGATCCGAACCCTCGGCGGGAGCGCCGCTGCACTTCCCAAGCGGCGCACTGCAGCAGTGCGCCACCGGGCTGGCCCAAAACTTATTACATTTAGATAATATGAATATATATTTTAAAAATCCAAATTAATCTACAGATATATTACTGTAATTAATAAGTAAAACCAATAAAATTGCTGGATATAAGGTGTGATAGGTAGAATTGTAAGTTGTCCTCCAAGATTCCAGTCTCCTGTTACACACACCTCCTCTTAAATGTGAGTGGACTTGTGAATATGATGGGATTTCACTCCCATGATTAGGCTATGGTATATGGCAAAGGTGAAGGAATACTGCAGATGTAGTGAAAGTCCCTGATCTTTTCAATTTGAGTTAATCAAAAGGGTGATCATCCTGGTGGCCCTTACCTAATCAGATGAGACTTTTTGAAAGAGAGTTTAGAGGCCAGAGACATTAGAAGTCAGAGATATTTGAAGCAAAAGAGATGCTTTCCTGCTGGTCTTGAAGAAGTAAAATGTCATGTTATGGAGAGTGTCACATGATAAGAAATTGTAGTGGCCTCTAGAAGCTGAGAATAGCTGCTGGATGACAGCCAGCATGAAAGAGGAACCTCAGTCATACAACTGCAAGGAACTGCATTGTGAAAATAACCTGTAGACTTGGAAGAGGACCCTGCACCTGAGATGAGATCACAGCCTTGGCTGACACCTTGATTTCAGCCTAGTGCGATCCTAAGGAGATATCTAATTCAGCAAATGGGTACCTAGACTTCTGACTCATAGAAACTGTGAGATAATAAATTTGTGTTTTTAAGACGCTAAGTTTGTGATAATCTGTTATGCAGCAATGGAAAACTAGTATATGAGTATAAGGTCAATATACAAAAAAATCAATTTTTTTCTGTATACCAGCAAGAAACAGAAAATTTTTTTAAACTTTAAGATACCATTTACAGTTGCAAAAAAAATTTCAAATACCTAAAGAATAAATGTAATGAAAGAGCACAAGACCTCTCTACTTAGAAAATCATAGAACATTATTAAGAGAAATTGAAGATAACCTAAATAAATGGAAATATATGCCATGTTGATACATTATAAATTTTATTGTAAGTATGTCAATCTCCCCAAATTAATCTACAGATTCAATGCAGTCCCCATGAAAATCCCAACAGGTTTATTTGTGGAAAAGAGCAACCTGATTCTAAAATGTATATGGAAATGCAAAGGGCTAAGAATAGCCAAAACACTCTTAAAAAGAATGAAAGAGGAGGTCTTACTCTATGGATTATCAATGTTTATTATAAAACTACAATATAGTGTGGTATGGTATTAGTGTAGTAAGGTATTAATAAGTAAGGAAAGACAAATAGACTCATCAAAGACAGTTCAGAAACAGTCCCATGAATTTATAGGCACCTGGTTTATGAAAAATGTGACACTGCAGAGCAGTAAAAAAGGAATGGTCTTTTCAAATAAACAATTGGGTCAATTGGATAGCCATGTAGAAAAAAAATGAAATTTGATTCCTACCTTACACCCGACTTCAAAAATTAATTCCATGTGGATTGTTTATCTAAATGTGAAAGAGAAAATAACAAAGCTTATAGAAGATAACATAGAAGAATATTTTACTCTAGGGCTAGGACACACATGTACAAAAACCACCATAAGAGAAAAAATGGGCAAATTCAAGTACATTGAAATTAGGAACAATTGTTCATCAAATGCCATCATGAAGAGAATGGAAAGGCAAGTCACAGAGAGGGTGTGCAACTAAAAGGGGTTCATATCCGGGATTATTATTATTATTTTTTTGATTGGTAAGGGGATCACAACCCTCGGCATGGTGTCGTCCACACCACGCTCAACCCGTGAGCGCACCGGCCATCCCTATACAGGATCCGAACCCGCGGCCTCGGCGCTATCAGCACCGCACTCTTCTGAGTGAGCCACGGGGCCAGCCCCATATCCAGGATATTTTAAAAAATAAAAGATTTATAAACTTCCTACAAATCAAAAAAGAAAAAATAGGCAACTCAATAGAAAAATGGTCCAGATACTTAAATAGGCACTTCACAAAAAAAGATATACAAATGGCCGATAAACGTATGAAAATGTATTCAGCCTCATTAGTGATTAGGGAAATGCAATAAGATTCTATACATCCACACTTAAATGAGTGATAATATCAAATGTTGCCTAAGATGTGGAGCAACAGCTGCATACTAAGGTAGAAGAGAAAATTGGTACAATCACTTTGGAAAATAATTTGGCAATGTGTTCTAAAGCTGAACATACACACATTCCATGACCTAGCAATTCTACTCTTAGGAATATACCCAATAGAACACAAGCATATATGTACCAAAGACATATATAATAATGTTTAGTGACAGAAGCCAGACACACAAGAACGCATAGTATCTAATTCCATTTCTATAAATTCCAAAATTGCCAAAACTATTGTGTTAATAGTTAAAAGGAGAGAGGGTAAGAAGCGGGTGGAGGGCATGATTGTGGTAATGTTCTATTTCCTGATCTGGGTGGTAGTTAAATGGTTGTATTCACTTTGTAATAATGTTTAACCCAAACATTTGTTTTCTGCATTTTTTCTATATGAGATTGATGTGTCAATAAAAAGATTTAAAAATAAAGCCAATCTTCCTGCCTGCATGTACTTTGTGTTTTACTGTGAGGATCCCTGCTCCTCCATGTGGGCTGGCTTCAGTCGCAGGCTTCAAGTGGTGGCAAGTGGTGGGAAGATGGCTGCTGGCAGCTCCTAGCCTACGGCTTCCCATATTCAAACCAGCAGGAGCCAACCATACTTGTCTTACAGGCTCAGCTAAAGTCCCAGACTGCCCTTCACTGGCTCTAATTGGGTCATGCCACCCCTGACCCAATTACTGCAGCCAACGTGAGGCTCTCACTGGCCAGGCCTGAATTACAGCCAACTCCTGAAGCCAGAATCAAACGGAGTCAACTTCACCAGAACACATAAAATGAGAAGGGGGAAAGATGGGGTTGTCCAGAAACAAAACAAAACAAAACAAAACCGTGGCCTCCTTTCAGAAGAGGAAATAAATGTGGGCTGAACACACAACAAACGTCTGTAACAGGTTTCTTGTAAACAGGAACCCAGATTTGCTACTTCATGTTAGGCCAACCTCTCTTTCATCCCTGTATTTTATTTACCACACATCTCAGGGATTTGACTTGCATACTTCTTCCGCTGCTAGCGTGACTGAAAATAGACTCTTTTCTTCTTCCCTTTGGTCAGCTGAGAAACAGGCTACTTCTACTCCATCTCTATTTTTCCGACTTTGAAATAAGCCAAAAACTATCAACCAGACATATGAAAAATAATAACAGCAAAAATTCATTTAGAGTTTTAAGTGTTTGTTTCTGCTAGAAACTACAATATAACATAAGGGTTAATAATCAGCCCTTGGAAAATAAATTCTATTTCTACCTACCTTTGGAGGCTCCTTTTAGATGCCTCAGGGACTACCCCCTCTGGTAAGCTTTCTTTACCACACCCTTCCCTGATCTGAGTTATTGAGGTCCTCTGAACCTGTGCTTACTTACACTGTCCTGTAATTTTCTGTTTACTTATGTGTCTTAACCATTGGCTCATGGGTTCCTTCAAGGCACGGCTTCTGCCTTTACCTCTGTATCACCAGTACAAAGCTCAGAGTCTGAGACATACATGTTGGAGGGTCAATAAATGCTTTCCAAATGAGTAAGTACTTCATACCCCTGTCATATTTAATCCTGATAACATCCCTGTGAGATAGAGATGATCAACCTGAGGATGGAAAGCTAAGTGGAATCAGGATCGAATCTCAAATCTATTTGATGCCGAAGCCTGGGCTCTTGACCACTGCCTTTGGCAAAGAAGTTCATATATTTGGAACAAGGTTCAAATTCTAGCTTGCCAAAGTTGTCCCTAATTGGATCCTACCTGCCTTTCTAAGCCTTTCTGTCATTGTTTACCTTCATGCATCTTTCTTCACAGCCCTTGAACAGACTTGGGCTTTTCTGGCTCTTAGTTTTTGCCGGACTCTGTCAACTCTGCCTACTAAAATATGATCCCTTTTTCAAGGATCAACATCATCTCTTTTATGAAATGTTACCTTATCATGTAGCCAGAAGTTACTTTTTCCTTCTCTAAATTGTTGTATCATTGTTTCCTGAACCCTGGAAATGACGTTTATGACACACTAGCTCTGTTCAAGCTATTAATGGACTTCTTAGTTTTAATATTAGACTACTAGACCATGTCCTATTCTCTCCATGGCCCCTAGTATGGTGATTTGCATATGGTAGATTTTTTTTTAATCTGCTGAATTAATTAATGGTGAGAGTGGTGTGTCTTAGTCTGTGTTCTGTTGCTATAACTGAATACCACAGACTGGGTAAATTGTACACAATAGAAGTTTATTTGGCTCATGGTTCTAGAGACTGGAAGTCCTAGAGCGTGATGCTGGCATCTGGCAAGGGTCTTCTTGCTGCATCATAACATGGCAGACAGCATCACATGGCAAGGAGGGCAAGAGCGTGCCAGCTCAGGACTCTCTTCCTCTTCTCATAAAGCCACCAGTCTCATCATGGGGTCCCCACCCTGATGACTTTATCTAATCCTAATTACCTCCCAAAGGCCCTACCTCCAATCAATGTGAATTTGGGGATTAAGTTCCCAACACATGATATTCAGGGGGCACATTAAAACCATAGCATGGTGCCTTTTCGGTATGCCAAATATTTTCTCTGCTGTCTGAGCTTAGGATTGTGCAAGGGTAGGGGGAGGGGGACATCTGCCCTTAGTAGAAAGAGACAAATGACAAGCACAAATAACAAAAGCAGCAAAATAATATCAAAACAGCAAATGGCAGCACATGTCCTGCTCTCAATAACAGCATCATTTTCAGAAACTAAGCAACTCAAAATTCTGAATCATGCAATGAGATCTAAAGATAAAAGGGTTTAACCAGAAAATTCATATAACCAACACGTCATTTCCCACAAATTATGGTTAAGCAGTGTTATGTTGTAAGACTATAGTGAGCCACCTAGCAGTTGTAGGATGGTGTGAATGTATACTCTTTAAAAAACAACTTTGCAAAAATTGTTTAAGAAATGAATTATATTATAGCAACTAAAATAACTAGAAGTATAAGGGTGTTTTTAAAAAGAGACCACCATCTTCAATATGCAGCTGGAGCAGAAGTGTGCCTTGTTTTCTGCTAAGTTGCAGGCTTCTTCAATGATCAGGTTTCAAGTTTCACTGCAGCAACTGACTCAAAGTGATTATTTAGCCTGCAAAAGAGAAGAGTACAAAGGGGCATGATTGGGGTACTGAACACTGCAATTACAGAGGGCACATGAAAATTGATCTGTTTCTCCTTTTTATCTGGTTGAACAATATGGGAACAAGAGAATTTAAAATGAATTTTAATATTAATGAGAATACTAGAAAAATATGATTTCATGTGACATTTTTAAAAGGGTATTATTCACAATGGCAAAGAGGGCATGAAGAAAAAGGCTGACATTAAGATATATATTTTTAACTGAGTAATTACACATTTTAACAATTAATGACAAACTCAACAAAATCAAGTTTCAGGTGATTAGAACCCAAGGACTTTCAGGTTAACACTGAAGATTCTGCTGAAAGAATACAACAGCTCTTACGGTAAGTAAGGTTGGTAGCAAATTAACCTGGTGAGCAAAGTGTCATGTCAAATAGTGTGCAAAAAATAATGATGATGTTGATGCTAACGATAATAGCTGGTGTGTCTACATCTACTTCCCCATTATTTGTAAGAAAAATTATCTGAGTTTCATCTTATTTTGTTTTGTTTTTCTCCTCTGCTTGGATTGCCTTCCCTGGGCCCTTTCCCACCTCCACCATTCTGTGTATTCAGATCTGACCTGTTCTTCAAAGACTCTTTTTAAAAAGCAGTTTAATGCAGGCAGTACTCTCTGACCTCACTATTAAGAAAAAGCATTCTTCTACTACGAATCCTTCCTCTATACCTCTCATACAGCACTAGTCATTTGCTGCCTAGTAATATGGATTATACTTGTATTGTGTGTTAGTTTCCCCTATTAGATCCTTAAGCATAATAGTCATGATTTATTTCTATATTAGAGAATTCATATATAGAATTCTTCTGAAAAAATTAGCTCCTAATTTAAGTATTTTGCAAGTTGTGATTTTAATACACAAGGACCATTTGATTTTTTATTTGTATTTTTAAACATTTTTATTTATATACAGTAAAAGTCACTTTTTTGGGTGCATAGTAGTGTACATTTTGACAAATGCGTAGGGTCACATAATTAAAAGACAGAAGGTGCCATCACCCCCCAAAATTCCCTCATGCTGTTTGTTAGCCCATCTTCTCACTCCAAACCCTGGCAACCAAAATGTTTTCTGTCCCTATAATTTTGCCTTTTCCAGAATTTCATGCAAATGGATTTACGTAATATGTAGCCTTTTGAATCTGGCTTCTTTCACTTAGCATAATACATTTGCGATTCATCCATGTTGTTGTATGTATCAATAGTTTGTTTATTCCTTTTAATTGTTGAGTAGTATTCTGTGGTTTAGAGGCACTATAGTTGAAGGATATTTGGGTTGTTTTAGGTTTGGGGCAGTTATTAATGAATCTGCTATAAATAGTTTTGTACAGGTTTTTGTGTGAACATATACTTTCATTTTTCTTGGGTAAAAATCTAGGAGTAAGATTATTTGGTAATATGGTAAGTGTGTGTTTAACTTCATTAAAATCTGCCAACTGTTTTCCCAAGTGACTGCAACATTTTGTGTCCCCATCAATAATGAATGAGAATATTGCTCTGCACTTTAGCAGCACTTGGTAGTATAAGTTTTGCCTTTCAAAGCTGTTCTGAGTGTGTAATAGTATCTCATTGTGGATTTAATTTGTATTTCTCTAATGATTAAATATGTTGCACATTTTTTTATGTACAATTTGCTATCTATATATCTTCTTTGGTACAATATCTGTTGAAATCTTTTGTTCATTTTTATTTATTTATTTTTGTCATATTCCAGAACCTCATAGTAAATTAGCTGATATTGAAACATACTTTTGAAAAAAATTGTAAAATATATATAACAAGAATTGCCATTTTAAGCATTTTTAAACATACAATTACGTGAAATTAATTACATTCACAATGCTGTGTGAACACCACCTCTATTTCAAACTTCGTTCATTTTTAAATCAGATGTGTTGACCTAAAAAGAAACTGAGACCAAATACACACAGCAAGGATTTATTGAGCCAATATAACAATTGCAACCAGGTAGACATAAATCAGGTAGCCCTGAAAGTGTGTTCCACAAAGGGCCAGCAGAGCTTAACATTTTACAATCACAAAAAGGGGGAAGGGTCAAAGGTGAGAGAGAAAGACCTCACCTAATTACTTCATCAGACTTTCTATTGGTAATACATGTCATATAGATTTGGGATTGTTACTAGGTTACGACCTACATTCAGAGATCTAGGGTAAGGGTAATAAGGAGTATTCCAGGTTAGTTTATAACTTTCTGGCCCCATCATGGCTGCTTCTAAGTAAAATGGTCTTATGATAATATGTTCCAGAACAGGTAAACGTGATTACTGACTTATCCCAGATCTCCCAAGGCACTATAATTTAGTTGGCCTGGTTAGAGCAGATTCTTTTGGTTATCAGTTGTTTGTTTCTTACAGTTTGCTTTTGTGTAAGTACTTTCTAAAACCACATAATTAATTTGGTAGAAAAATTAGAAAATACAGATGAGAAAAAGAAGAAAGTTAAAATCACCCATGAATTCACAACTAAGAGATAACTAGTTTAACATTTTGGCATATGTTCTTCCAGATTAATTTTTTTTCATGTGGGTGTACATGTTACAGACATGTCATTTGAATTTCCTCAGTTATATCATCCTAAATGTACAAAAAAGTCAATAAGTGGTAATAAATCAAATGTTACTGGCTGAACAGTGGACCTGCAGATCCTTCTCTCCACTGTGCTCACAAAATGGGACTTAAGATAGGAAAATGAAGAATTCTTCTAAGGAGAAACTAAACAGCCTCAGAAAAAAATACCTTCATATACTGACATTTGGTAGTCTGTCAATAAAAATCCTGCCGTTTGACCTGTCCGTCTCACCCCAGCAATGGCTTTCAATTTACAGTTTTAGTTGATTTCTCTCATGTAGAAAAAAGAACAAAGACCCAAGAGTCACTGGACACTTGGGAAAAGCTCACTATATCAGAGGTAAAAAACAAAACAAAAGGTGCTCAGAGGAAACCAAGATGATGCAGGATATGGAAGAAAACTTTTTAAAAGAAGCACTTGGAAATTAAAAATATAATTGCTGAAATAAGGAGCTCAAAAGAAGAGAAAGAGTGGTCTGGCTGGTTGGCTCAGTTGGTTAGAATGTGAAAAGGCTGAATGAGCAAATTATTTAAACACAAAGAGGTAAATAGTAGACAAAACAGCTAAAAGTTTATCAAAATGGCAGACTGGAGAGCAATATGGGTAAGAGATGGAGCAGAGGCCCATTATTTTCCCAGCCAAGTCTTTTAGAATAGTTGATTTTTAAAATACCATGTACATATATTACATTGATTTAAAAATTAATGAAAAAATATTTGCCTATACTTTTCAGATAGAATTGGAATTGATGGATCAAAGGGCTAACATTTTTTAGGTTTTTGCCATATACAGTGTCCAGAAGGACACTTGTAAGCACTTAAACTCCCACCAGCCGTATATCTTCGCTAATCTATTTTATTTTTTAAAATCTTTGCCAGTTGGCTGAGCAAAAAAAGAAAAAAAAATTTCTCATTATTATTTGAAGTGTGTATTCTTTAAGTAGGTCCTACTTGTAGCTGAGGCTAAGTGGCTTTCTCTCTTCCCTTCCTGTTGAGTTCCTGAATTAATACTTGATGAAATTACAGAATGCAAAAAAATCATCTTCACTGACAAGTAACAGAAAATATAAATATCCCAGACTGAATTATTTATCTGCTTGCCCAAACAAATGCCTCTTGACTTCCCTATTTCCATTAATACTCCTCTAATTTTTGACCAAGAGATGGAGCAGAGGCCCATTATTTTCCCAGCCAAGTCTTTTAGAATAGTTGATTTTTAAAATACCATGTACATATATTACATTGATTTAAAAATTAATGAAAAAATATTTGCCTATACTTTTCAGATAGAATTGGAATTGATGGATCAAAGGGCTAACATTTTTTAGGTTTTTGCCATATACAGTGTCCAGAAGGACACTTGTAAGCACTTAAACTCCCACCAGCCGTATATCTTCGCTAATCTATTTTATTTTTTAAAATCTTTGCCAGTTGGCTGAGCAAAAAAAGAAAAAAAAATTTCTCATTATTATTTGAAGTGTGTATTCTTTAAGTAGGTCCTACTTGTAGCTGAGGCTAAGTGGCTTTCTCTCTTCCCTTCCTGTTGAGTTCCTGAATTAATACTTGATGAAATTACAGAATGCAAAACAATCATCTTCATTGACAAGTAACAGAAAATATAAATATCCCAGACTGAATTATTTATCTGCTTGCCCAAACAAGTGCCTCTTGACTTCCCTATTTCCATTAATACTCCTCTAATTTTTGACCCTTTCCTCCGTATTTAGTCAGTCATCTAATTAAATTTGACTTTGCTTAGGCTCTCGTACCTGTTACCTCCTTTCTATTCCCATTCTTACAACTCAAATGTTGCTCTCACTGGCGCACTATCCAGTGCGCCACTGGGCCAGCCCCTTCAGGAGAATTTTGATAGATATTTCCAAGTTTCCCTTCCAAAGGATTTTATATAAACTTATATTTCCACCAGTTGTGGGAGAATGGAGAATGACTTTGTCCTCAAACTGTCAACAACACTTGGTAATAACAAACTTTTTGAGCTCTATCAATTTAATAGGTGAAAAATGGATGGCACCTCATTGTTGTATTGCTTATGTGCATGGGCAGAATGTATGACTTCTGCCTACACCTCATTAAGCAGTTTTAGGTCACATGGACAGGCTTGGTGCCAGGGGCTAGCAATGCCAGCATTTTTCACTCTACAGCCTTTACAGTGGAAGGCAGGGTGGGAGAGGGGGAGCGGGGGAAGGTGGCCGGAATGGATGCTGAAGCTATGATCATTTTTTTCACTTACGACTTTTGGGTTTTATGTCTTTCTCCACCCTAAGACTAAAATTTCACCCATGGTTTGTTTTTTTAACTTGTTATTATAAAACATTCAAATACACAGAAGTAGAGAGAATAGAATAATGAAACTTCATTTATCTATCACAGCTAAAAAATTATTGTCTATATTTTTGTTTTATCTATCCCATATCTAATTATTTTTCCAAAGTTTTCTAAGAAAATCCCGGGTATTATTACTTCACTCATTAAAACTTTAGTATGTTTCTCTGACAGGTAAGAACTTTTTTACTGATGTATAAAAAAATACATTAAAATATATGGCTCAGTGTTATAACACCAAAATTAAGGATTTGGATCCCTATACTGGTCAGCCACACACACACAAAAACGTATAGCTCAATTAATTTTGACAAAATGAAAACATTTATGTAACCACATCCTGTATCAAGAAGTAGAATATTACCAACATTCCAGAAGCCCCCTTTTTGTCCTCTGCAGGTCACTACCCAAAGTTGAGCACTATCTTGACCTTGATAACCAAAAGAATCTGCTCCCACCAGGTCAGCTAAATTATAGTGCCTTCGGAGATCTGGGATAAGTCAGTAATCGAGTCCACCTGTCCTGGAACATATTATCATAAGAGTATCTTACTTAGGAGCAGTCATAATGGTGCCAGAAAGCCATAAGATAACCTAGAATGGTTTGCACCCCTACCCTAGATCCCTGCATGTAGGATGTAACCTAGTAACAACCCCAAATCTGTATGTCTTGTACTACTAATAGAAGGCTTGATGAAGTAATTAGGTGAGGCGTCTTTCTCTTTGTCCTTAACCTCTTCTTCTTTCTTGTGATTATAAAATGTTAAACTCTGCTGGCCCTCTGAAAGTATTTACTAAAACTAAACTCTGTGGAACACACTTTCAGGGCTACCTGATTTATGTGTCTCTCTTGTTGCAATCACCATATTGGTTCAATAAATCCTTTTTTGGGGGGGGGGTGGCTAGCATGTATGGGGATCCAAATCCATGATGCTGGTGTTACCAGCACCATGCTCTCTCAAGTGAGCTAACTGGCCAGCCCCAATAAATCCTTGCTATATGTATTTGGTCTCAGTTTCTTTTTAGATCAACGACTTCCATCAGCTTCAATTGGTTTTGCATGGTTTTGAACTTTATATACATAGAATTGTGTTACAAACTTTATTTATATAAATGGAATCATATTGTTTGGTGTCTGGCTCACTTCACTCAACATTACATTTGTAAGATTCATCCACGTTGTCATGTGTAACAGTATATTCATACAGACTATAAGGTATTTACTATACAATAGTATATAGAATATTTACATACTATAGAATTTATATAGTATTTCATTGTGTGAATATTCCATAGGGTTTTAGCTATACTACTGATGGATATTTAATTGTTTCCAATTTTTGGCTATTGCAAATAGTGCTGCTATGATCATTCTTTTTTTTTTTTTTTTTTTTTTTTTTTTTTTTTTTT
>NW_007727935.1:295131-305162 GCF_000696425.1 Galeopterus variegatus | reverse complement strand
CCCGGAGGGCCGCCCCCGCGCCTCGCTCAGCCAGTGAGCGGGAACCGGTCTGTATGTGGGATCCGAACCCTCGGGTGGGAGTGCTGCTGCACTTCCCAAGCGGCACACTTATCCAGTGCGCCACCAGGCCGGCCCTGCTATGATCATTCTTGTACAGTCTTTCGATGCACATATGTCTGCATTTCTGTTGTGTGTGTACCTAGGAGTTGCATTACTGGATCACAGGGTATGCTTATGTTTAGTTTTAGTAAATGCTTTCAATTTTCTAAAATGGTTGTACCAATCAGCAAATTAGAGTTACAATTGTCCTGTGTCATCATCAACACTTGGCATTGTCAGCTGTTGCAAGTTGGATTCCTGGGAATTAGACTCTGAGAAGAAGATTATCATGCAGGAAATTTATTAGGAGGTGCTGTTGGGATCAATACCTTTGGAACTGGACAGATGTAGAAGATGGTTGGTAATACAGTATCAACAAATGTTTCATCTGATCCCATGGAGAGCCTGTGCTTTTGGGACCTTACATGGCCTACACTCTGAAATCATGATATGCTGTTTATATCTATTACATTAGTAATAGGAGATTATGATGGAGGCTAGCTGAAGTTAACTAGCCAAGTCATTTTGTCTCCCTTTTGTTTAGTGCCTCTTCTTTGATGGCTGCTCTCTGGTAGGTGTTAACATGCAATCTAGATGCCCACTTTGTACCCACTCCCATATGGCCATTGTTGACCTAAAAAGAAACTGAGACCAAATACATAGAGCAATGATTTATTGAGCCAATATGATGATTTTAACCAGGGAAACACATAGATCAGGTAGCTCTGAAAATATGTTTCCTAGAGGGCCAACAGAGCTTAACATTTTATAATCACAAGAAGGGGGGAGGGTCAAAGGAGAGAGAAAGACACCCCCTCTAATTACTTCATCAGGCTTTCTATTGGTAGTATAGGATATATAGATTTGGGATTGTTATTAGGTTGCATCCTACATGCAGGGATTAGGGTGAGGGTAATAAGTGTTCTTGGTTATTTTATGACTTTCTGACTCCATTATGACTTCTTCTAAGTAAAATGGTCTTATTATACCATATTCTAGGACAGGCAGATGTGATTACTGACTTAGATCTCTCAAGGCACTATAGTTTAGCTAACCTGGGCAGAGCAGATTCTTTGGTTATCACCATCCTGCCCCAGTCTTCCTTGTTCCTTATCTTCCAATCTTTCTTCTTCCAGACCCTGACTAACCAGCCAAGCCCTTTGCCACTATTTATGACTCTGTGTATATTCTAACCTCAGGTGACTTCTCTTTCCACACAAAGGAGACAGGTAGGATGAGGTAAGTATTTATTACACACCTAGTCAGTGGTTCTCAATGCCACGCTATAAACCCCGGGCCAATGAAATAAAAAATTGGGGGGAGTAGAACCTAGGTGTCAGTATTTTGTTTCATTTTTAAGTTTTCTGGGTGATTCCATTTTCATCCAAGCTTAAGAACCACTGCTCAGGTGTTCAGTTTTCAGCTAAAACTCGAAAGATGAACTTTGTTGTATATTAGAATCAACTGGTCAACTTATTTAAAATGCAGGTTTTAAGCCCCACCCCTAGAGATTCTGATTCACAGGACTGAGTCAAGGCCCAAATGTTTACATTTTTAAGTCACCCAAAGATAAATGATTCTGATGCAAGTAAATCGAAGAGCTAACTATGAAAAACTAATATACGTTCTTTGCTTTCAAGGAACTTAAATCTCATAGAAGAGCAAGTTTTTTAATTGGTGGCAGGTGGAATTTTAGAAAAGAGTGTTGAAAAATCATCTCTAGAGGATTTTAGAAATCACATAATCCATTATCTGCTTCGATTATTTAAATAAAATTTATAATTGAAAAAGAAATGGGGTTGAGTTGCTGTGAGACACTAAAGCTTATATTTAAAACTCTCCATAACACATTTGACCTTTTTAAAAGCCAGGTTATACTATTGAGAATGTTTTTAAAAGATCCAGCCAAATTAAAATTATGGAAGTCTTTCTGCTATCTTTATTTATTTTATTTTACTAAATATAGAATGCTTCACAAACTTGCGTGTCATCCTTGTGCAGGGGTCATGCTAGTCTTCTCCGTATCATTCCAATTTTAGTGTGTGTGCTGCTGAATTGAGCACTCTTTGCTATCTTTAGATTCACGTTTTTAATATTCCTGGTGGGCTCTCTTTTCTGCCAAAGCCCTTAGACAACGGACAGTAGCAATTTTCACTGTCTAGAGCACTGATTCTCTAACTTGATGTGCATAAGAATCACCTGAAACTCTTGTTTAAATGGAAATTCAGATTCAGTAGGTCTGGGCCAAAGTCCATGATTCTGCATTTCTAACAGGCTCCCAGATGCTGCTGCTGTAACTGGTCTGGGGATCACACTTTGAGGAGCCAAGTTCTGTAGCCTTTTGTCCTTTCCCTCTAGCCCACACTTCACCTTGTAACAAATTCTGCCCACTTTAATCCTTTGGGCTAAAGCCAATAAATCCGAACCACTTAAGATGTTCAATTCTGCGTGGTTAAATGACCCAACTACATGTTCTGCGCTGCAGGTTAGAAAGGGGATTTAAAGAAATAAAAAATTGAATCATAGTCAAGTATAGACTTTAAAAACAATTAAAAATGTGACCCACACTCTCCATATTGATTCAGACTCTCCTTTGATTTGAACAGTATTGTTGTCATACCTTAACCTCTTGTTAATCAACAAGATTTAAAAAGATGTATCAATGGAAATGATGTGTTAAACAACTGATGTCTTTTTTAATTTGAGATTTTATTGAATAAATAAATATTAACTTTCCTACTGCTGGGTACTTCTAGGTTACAACAATTAGGATTTGGTCTGCAAACAAAAAGCAACCTAACATACAGTGTGTATTAGTTTCCTGTGGCTGCCAGGACAGGGTACCACAAACTTGATAGCTCAAAACAACAGATATTTATTCTCTCACACAAAGGCCAGAAGTCTAAAATCAAGGCATCAGCAGGGTTGATGCCTCCTGGAGGCTCTCAGGACCAATCTATTTCGTGCCTCTCACTTAGCTTTTGGGGACTGCTGACAATCCTTGTCTTGTAGATAGATCACCTCAATTTCTACCTCCATCTTTATAACACCTCTTTTCTGTGTCTTTTCCTCTCCTCTTCAAGAAGAGTAGTTTCTGTAAGGGCTCTTTTCATTGGATTTAGGGCCCACACTTATCCAGGGTGGTCTCATGTCTAGATCCTTAGCTTAATTACATCTGCAAAGACTCTTTCTCCAAATATCACATTCACAGGTTCTGGGGCAGGGACATGTCTGTTGGGGGAGACACCATTCAACACACTACACAGTGTTTTAAATAAAATGGACTTTATTATTCTCACTTAACAAGAAGTCTGGAGGTCAGTAGCTACCAGCCCTGGTTTATCCCTACCTCTCTGCAGTTCTGCTGGGCTTTTCCTCATCGTGCAAGACAGCTACCTCAGTTCTCTATGTTAAGTCTGCATGGGGGTGGCAGCATCAGTCACATGTGTCTCCGTTGTCACCAGAGCACAAGCTTTCTTAGACCCCACCCAGCAACATCTCCTTCTCAGGAAGAAAGGTTGAGACAGGAAGCTTGAGCTTTCCTGTTCCATGGTGGGCTGGGTGAGGCAGCAGCCAACAGTGCCTATCATGGGTGGGTGATACCTGGCACCCAGCAACATCTCCTTCTCAGGAAGAAAGGTTGAGACAGGAAGCTTGAGCTTTCCTGTTCCATGGTGGGCTGGGTGAGGCAGCAGCCAACAGTGCCTATCATGGGTGGGTGATACCTGGCGACCAACACACAGTCCCCACCCTTGGGGAGCTGAGAATTACTGTCTTGCTTAACTCTCTCGGCAACCTTGTCTTCAGATTTATTTGACTGCAAGAAACAGAACCACTGGTGGTGGGCCGACCAACACACAGTCCCCACCCTTGGGGAGCTGAGAATTACTGTCTTGCTTAACTCTCTCGACAACCTTGTCTTCAGATTTATTTGACTGCAAGAAACAGAACCACTGGTGGTGGGTCCCGTTTGCACTGCCCCTTCAATGCAGGACCCATTGCCCCAGCTGCTGGGGACACTGACCACAGGCCACCTTCAGCTGTCAAACTCCTTGGGGACTGACTAGCTGCGGAGAGTGGCCTCACCCAAGGTCATGCCCTTCCCAGAGAGTCCCACATTCTCACAGACCTGGCCATTTTGGCCTACCTGGTACAATTTTGAAAGGTCATTCTGACTCCAGAGCTTCCTGTGATGTTATGAGCTGAATTGTGCCCCCTCCCAACCCTTACTAGTTCATATGTTCCTAATCTCCAGTACCTTGGAGTGTGACTGTATGTGGAAAAAGGGCCTTAAAACAAGGTAATTAGGTAAAATGAGGTCATATATGTGGGCCCTAATCCAACATGACAGGCGTCCCTATAAGAAGAAGAAATTAGGTCACAGAGACACACAGAAAGACTATGTGAAGACACAGGGAGAAGATGGCCCTCTACAAGCCAAGGAGAGAGGACTCAGAAGAAACTAACTCTGCTGACACCCTGATCCTGGATTTCTAGGACTTCTAGAATTGTTAGAAAATAAATTTCTGTTGTTTAAGCTGATAAACAGGAGAAAAGGTATACAAATTTATTGACTGCACAGGGGTATCACAGGAAAAAGAAATGCAAATATCCAAAAAAGTGGTGAGATTTGGGAGCTGATATATTATCTTCGTAAGGGAAAGGAGAGGAGGGATATAGGCACTTTAGGTGAGAGTAAATGATTTTGGGGAAAGATGGATGGGCCCTCAGAACAGATGGGGGATAAAATAGTTTGTGACAAGGTTTTTCTGGGTGTGGTGTCAACTTCTACTCTACTGTGATGAGTCAACCTTCCCTGGTTGAGTGAAATTTTGGGGGAGGGGATTAATGGCAATTGAGTTCCTTTTGGAGGATCTGTCTTTTGGGAGATAAGGGAAGTTCAGAGAAAGCCTCTCCCTGCATTTGCCGTTTTTCAAGTGCCTATAGCTCAAAAGAATCACTATACCAAAGTGGCGTATTTTGGGGTGGCATGTGCCAAACACCTTTGCTTTTGTTTTTTGAATATTGCAAATATTCCTTCTATTCTTGGGCACACTGTCCCCACCAACTCAAAAGAATCACTATACCAAAGTGGCGTATTTTGGGGTGGCATGTGCCAAACACCTTTGCTCTTGTTTTTTGAATATTGCAAATATTCCTTCTATTCTTGGGCACACTGTCCCCACCAACAAGACTGAGAACAAACAAACAAAGCTTTTAAATAGTGAGATAGACACTGACCTAGGCCCAGCCTCCAAAGAGCAACCTGGGATTTTTGCAGGAAGTCAAGGCTTAGGGAAGCTGCCTTGAAAATGATTAATTTTTATATTCTTCTCAAATCTTTTTACCTACCAAAGACTTGCCAGGGCTGTGGAGAATAGATAAAAATACACAGAACTAGAAGGATCAAGTAATAAGTCTGTTAACAGCAGAGATTTTCTGAAGATTACCATGAGCTAATTTGAAAAACATTGCTGCTGAGCGCTGAAGAAAGGATGCTCTTATATTCAGAGTTATGGTGATGCCAGTTCCTTCTGGGCACCATTCATGAGGATGAGTTTGCCTCTTTGTCCTACATCAGTGCCTCCTGGTTTGCCCTTCTCTTTACAGTCCTGAATCATAGAAATTAAGGCAAGTGGGATTGTGCATGTATTAATTTTGTATGGAGGAAGTAGTTATTCAGTTACCTTGGAATAGCCCAGTGCTAATGTACTACAGCAGGTGGCAGCCTTTCCCCGGGAGAGAAGAAAGAAGCTAGTCTGACAATGCAAAATTGTTTTTGGTTTTATAGCTTTTCCTTGATATTAAGTGTCAGGTGATTTATCTAGGACCCAAAGTTGAGCTTGGCTTTATCACACAAGGAAGAGGAGAGGAGACCCTGGACCCTGCAAAAAGGGGGTGTGGGCTCACTTCCTCACTTCCGGGGCCCTATCCCACAGCTGCTGGCTCTTAGTGACTCAGTGGCTGCCCTCAGGGAGTCTAATCAAGTTCAGACACCACCTGGTGAAGGCGTCAGCTTCAGGCTCAGAACGGGCTCTGAGCAAGCACAGAATTGCCTCAAAGACAGAACTGAAGCAGATCGAGAATTACTCTGCTGTGTATTGTAAGGGAGGGCGTCTGATAGCAGAAATACACCCTTTTCATTCCAGATCTGTAAACCAATCTTTTAAACTAACCTGCCCCCGCCCCAATTTTTTTAAGTTTATTAAGTTTTTGCATTCAAATTTGCAAAGTGCTTATTTGAAAGTTGAACTTGGCAGAGAAACTTGACACCGGAAATATATCCAGTTTGTTTCTGCTTTCTTAATGGCAGGACTATAATTATTTATTAAGAAGGTCCTATATAGGAAATATTATTCAAAACAGTGTGAATGAGGGGATATTTACTAAAGTCCCTACAGATGGATGTACCTTGTGCCTAAGGCAATGGTGGAATAGACAGAGATAGGAATAGACAGAAATCAAGGGACTAGCTGTGGCTATTAAAATTAATTAAATAAAATTAAAACTAAAAATTCAGTTCCTCAGTTGCACTAGCCACATTTCAAGAACTCAATAGGCACATGTAGCTAGTGGCTATCATATTGGACTGCACAGATTATTGGCTATATCTGTCCTCACAGAAAGTTCTACTGCATAGCACTGGACTAGAGGAAAAAACCAGGGAGTATTGCCAAATGAAAAGGTGAGTGGTTAAGAACAAACCTTCCCTGTAACACTAGTTATTGTAACAATAATTCCTAAGTATGGCAGCAGTTTCAAATAGAGTATACCTCACATAATCCTCATGCCAATGCACAACCACCATAATGCTGCCGACATTTGTTGAAATCTTTACTGCAGGCCAGCCACTACGAGCTCTGTCTTAATAACTCATTGGTCTTTGCAAGAACCCAGTGAGGTCTGTACTACTATTGTTCCTATTTAGCAGATGAGAAAACTGAGGCAGAGAGGGGCTGTAGTAACATATTCCTAGATCCTGGCTTCTAAGGAACAGCTGGGATTCAAACCCATGTCTTCCTGGGTTGCAGTAATTAAGAAGGCAACAAAAATGCCTAGCACACTCTAGGAAAATGCGAATAAAATTTGCTTTTAAGCCACTTTCCCCTAAGAAGTCCAAACTCTTAGATTCTCTGTCACATAACTGTCTTTCTGACTGAAAAAGGATTTATGCCAATTCTGATAGAAGAACAATGATCCCCTGTTAGCCAGGATGTGAGCGATTTCCTTCCCTCTAGAGCAGAGTCTGCTGTCTGTACAAGGGAAGTTGATTTCTCAGGAACTCACCTTTGTAGAAACAAATCTTATTTGGGTGAAAATTTTGAAGTAAAATATTCTTGTTTAAGACAAAAATAAAGACTAGAGATATATATGAGAAAATGCTGTTTCTCTAGGTAGTGAGATAATAAAAATTTTTCTGTTTATCTGTATTTTGTAACTTTTCTACATGAATCTGTATAATAAAATTTAAAAAGCCAAAGCTATATAGGACAACTATTGACCTTTAATTGACATCTAAAAGATTAGAGAAAAATCCATTGGGCTTTTGGTTTTTTAAAAATATTAGACTGGGGGCTGGCCCGGTGACGTACTGGAGAGTGCGCCGCTTGGGAGCGTGGCGGCGCTCCCGCCGAGGGTTCGGATCCCATGTGGAGACCGGTTCCCGCTCACTGGCTGGGCGCGGTGCGGGCGCAACACCGAGGGTTGCGATCCCGTTGCCGGTCCCCAGTACGGGCATGACACCGAGGGTTGCAATCCCATTACCAGTCAGTAAAAAAGACAAAAAGGGAAAAAAATATATATATATATATTAGACTGGGCCGAGCCCGTGGCGCACTCGGGAGAGTGCGGCGCTGGGAGCGCAGCAGTGCTCCCGCCCCAGGTTCGGATCCTATATAGGGATGACCGGTGCGCTCACAGTGCTCACTGGCTGAGCGCGGTGCAGCCGGTCTCAAAAAGGACAAAAAATATATATATATATTAGACTGAACATGAAATTTCTTCTTCACACAATCATTCTCACTCATTCTTTGATGAAGATTGTAATTAGTGTGGACTACAGCATCGCTATTATTCAGTAATACCTGGAAAATTAATTTTTTAACATAGATGTTAAATTTCTCAGTTAAAAATAAACCTAGATACTGCATCATAAAAATTGTGAATTGGGTTTTGTTAATAGTCTTTTGATAATATAGTAAATACTTTAAATTTTTTTTTTTTTTTGTCTTTTTCATGACCGGTAAGGGGATCGCAACCCTTCGTGTGGTGTCGCCCACACCGCGCTCAGCCAGTGAGCGCCCCTGCCAGTCCTATATAGGATCCGAACCCATGGCGGAAGCGTCGCTGAGCTCCCAGCACTGCACTCTCCCGAGTGCACCACGGGCTCGGCCCAATACTTTAATATTAATAGCCAATAAAAATACTTTTGAGTGCTAAATATTTTAATCAATAACAGGGGAAGTATGGAATTTAATTATAAGGTTGAAAAGGGCACTAAGCTCAGTTGGTTAGAGTGTGGTGTTGATAACACCAGAGTCAAGGGTTCAAATCCCCATACCAGCCAGCTGCCAATAAAATAAATAAATAAAGGGCACTAAACAGTGTCCATGTACTCAGTGCTTCTCTGCAGATTGGAACTCAGCTGTTTTGTGTCCATGGCCCTGTTTTATGTCACACAGTTCAAAGTGACGCATAGTCTGGTAGATAAAAAACAGGGAGTCTGCAAATCACACTGTTACTTTTATCATCAATTAGCACCAAATGGTCACTAAAAGCTAATAAATTTGGCATGGGGAAGAGAAAAGGGATGTTTTCTAATGATAATATGTCTGTTCTTCCCACGTGAAACTCTTAACTAGAAGAGCTGTTACTGAGTATGCTGCAAAGGTAAACCGTTTGAAGACAGAAGAGGAAAAAAGGTTGAGAACTGGTCAGGTCAGTAACTGCAATGGTTCTTTTCTCCTACAAAATTCTAAGGTTTTGTGATAGTTTTAGTTTAATAGTATGTCTTTAAATACTTTTTTAAAGTTGTGTACTTTTACCTTTATATACATTTTAAAGTTAGTTTTCTTTAAATTTGGTGTGCTGCTAAAGGATATCTTGATATGCTTTTAGTTAAAACTGTGGGTGAATCCACTACAAAATGATAGCCAAATAAATNTTTTACCTTTATATACATTTTAAAGTTAGTTTTCTTTAAATTTGGTGTGCTGCTAAAGGATATCTTGATATGCTTTTAGTTAAAACTGTGGGTGAATCCACTACAAAATGATAGCCAAATAAATTGGTACCCCAAAATGTTTTCAAATATTTAAGTATCCTGAGTGAGTACAGTTTACAGAATCACTTACTTTAATAACCAAATAAAGGGATTTTAAGTACAAAAGATAACTCAGGAAGAATCAGTGATAATATAGCACCAAAGAATCAAGAATTCACCCTCCAGCTCTGTCACTTCCCCACCATCCAGGCTTCCCTTTAAAACAAATTCCTGCCAATTGAGAGTGTAATTTAAGTGAGGTGGCTAAAGTCTTAAAAGCTAAGGAGAACAAAAGACATGTGAATTCCCAGCAATCATCTGTCTATGGGGACGGTTTGAGATAAGAAAGAACGAACTGAAAAAGGGTAAACAGACTCATTCCCCAGGTAGCATAGACAGCTGCAAGGACTTGGGTCAGACAAGCCATTCTCAGAAACAGAAATATTCAGCCTTGTTCACTCTCATTCCCTGCAAGAGGACAGACCTGGCTGCCTTAAAAAGGAAGAGTCCTGGAATCATACCAGACTCCTTTGTGTTTCCTGTCTGGCTGAAATCAATTTGAAGCAAATAAAATCCTGAGATTATTCACTTAAAAAAATGTATATAAACACACATGTATATGCATTTTATATTGCCTGATGATGAAAAGTAACCAATCGTTCACACTACA
>NW_007727935.1:289343-294531 GCF_000696425.1 Galeopterus variegatus | reverse complement strand
TTTCCTGTCTGGCTGAAATCAATTTGAAGCAAATAAAATCCTGAGATTATTCACTTAAAAAATGTATATAAACACACATGTATATGCATTTTATATTGCCTGATGATGAAAAGTAACCAATCCTTCAAACTACGTTGTCTTTGCAGATGTTGCGAAGCTACCCATTTGTCTCCTCTATTCTGCTTTTCATAGTTAGGTACTATTTCAAATAACTTTTCTTTTTGCTTGATGGAAACAGCCAATCTAGGGACACCGGCAATGTTTGTTTACTCTTGGTCTCATGCTGCACTTCTAGTTTCATAAATAAGGTTGCATTTAGGCTTTGGTTTATAGAGTTCAGTGTGCAAGGGTATCCTCTGCTCTATTTTATTCCCACCCTCTGGCTTTTCATGGATGTTTGCTTTGCTAAAGTGTCCCCAGAGACCTGAAAGGACTAGCTAGGTGAATGAGCCTCGAGTTGCTGCTCAACGGCTGTTTGTGATTATCTCAAAAAGCAGGCATCACATCTCATTTGTGGAATGAAAAAACTCAGGAAAGAAAGATAGGGTTTAGATCTTTCTTTTCTTTCTTTTGGACTTAAAGTACAAAGACTTGAGTTAATAATCCTCCTCAGATCATGGCATATGATCATCCATGTGAGGCCTTTTCTTGTTTTATTTTACTTTATTATTTTCCTACTTTATTACCAGCATTGGCAGCCCCTCTAATGTATTTAAGATGTGTTTGGATATGCATGTATCCCCAAGGTGTTTTTTTACATAATGTTGTTTTCTGAATGTATGTGTTTGAATTTTGTAATATTCAATGGCTCTCATTCTGTTTCTTGCATTTTTACACGATGCCGTTTTTAAGTTCTGTTCATGTTTCTTTATGCACGTCTAGCTCTTTTCTTCTAACTGCTGCATTATGTTCCATATTATGTGTCTAGTACTTTCAACATATACATTTCCCTAAGGATGAACCCCCAGAATGCCTCTAACTCCCTTGCACCACAAACAACCCTAGGATAGACATTGTTGTACATATCTATGAACCTGTATGGAGAGGGATTCCTGAGTCATACCCACCACACCCATGTAAACACACACAATAGAATACTGCCAAAGAGCTCTCTAGAATACTTGTATCTATGCCCAGTCCCACTAGCAGCACATAAGGGTTCTTGTTTGCCACATCTTTGCCAAGAATGCCAAGATTGCCCAACTTTCTAAATTTCATAAATGTATTGGGTATAAGGTAGTATCTGAAATAGTTTTAATTTGCATTCCTGTTTACTAGTGACATTGAACTTCTCTTCAACACTTCTTAGGCTTTGGGTTTCTACTTCAGAGAACTGGCTATTCACATTTTTTGTCAATGGTTCTATTGGGCACTTGATCTGGTTTATAGGAGCTCCTTATATATACTTGATTTTAATTCCTTGTTGATTTAAAATACCTTTTGGATATTTACTTACAGTCTTTATTCTGTCCACATAAGTTTGTCTGTGATGGCCTTCACTGAATAGAAATACTTAATTTTGATGCAGTCAAATCTTTCAAAATTTTATTTTTTGCCTTGTGCTCTTCGGGTCTGATTTACAAAGTTCTTCCCCATCTCAAAGTCTTGAATATATTCTACATGTTCTTCTTTTAGCTTTATCTTTATGATTTTATAGCTTTATAGGAGGTCATAAGGTACTCAAAAATAAGTGGTGATTATTATTGGGTACCCCTAACATTGTGTAACACAGTACTGGCCACATTGTAGGAACTTAAATAAATAAAAATTCTATTTCCATCTCTAGTCCTGTTTCTCTGGTAGGGAATTGAAAGATGCCTCTGGTGCAGACTGGCGGGTAAAGAGGCTAGAGAGCCCTTTCTGATCTGGGCATTCACAATTCAATGGCATGCTTTCTATCGCCCTGCTACCATCGTCTCAGGCTTGGACTTCTATGGTAACCTCCTAACTGGCTTCCATGCTTGTATTCTTGGCTTTTTCTTATCCTTTCTTAGTTCTGTTGCCAGAGTGATGGAGCTCAGAACAGTGCTGGCACGTACTAAGTGCTCAATAAATGTTAATTTTTATTATTATGATCAGAATTACTATTATTATTACAGAGCTTGACCCTTATAAGTTAGTTATATATGACAAATGTTTTCAATAGCTGTGATACTCATATGCTTTATACTAGTCAAAGGCTATCTGGAAAACCTGCATTGTTTCAACTCTGGTTTTTATGAATCTTTTGCTTTACTAAGTTCAGACTAACAACCCATCTTTGGACATTCATCCTCTGTCATGGTCCCAAGGTCATTATATTGAACATATATCCCCACTATGCAAGATGTATGTAGCTGGAGATGAATCACTACTGGCTAGGAAAATGTATTTTTTTTAAAACTCAGCCTTTGATTTTAGCATATTCTCAATTATTATTTGCCTTTTTTATCACAGAAGTCAAGTGCATTGTATCAGTTAAGACCCAGTCAGAAGATAATCACTTAGTAATTTGAACAGGGAAACTTTATTATATTATAAAAGGGATTAACTACTAAGAGGTAAAGAGAACTGTAAAGAACACAGGAATGATAGATAAGGGGAGCAGCCACTACTTCTAGGCCATATTCTTCAACTTTTTTTTCATTCTTGCCCCTCTAAGGAGACTTTTCAGACATTTTTTCCCCATTAACACCTGTGCTCCATAAGTTATGAAACTTTATACTACAGATCTCATAACAGTTTTCAAAAACTTATGAAACTTTAATACTACAGATACACTATATGTCTGTTCCTGTGCTCTGGCCCTTTGGAGGAATAAGCTAAGATTATTCACACATACTTCCCACAAAGAAACTAATTTTCACCTTGACTGTGAATGCTTGCTCTACGGCTAAGGCTGAGTACCCAAGGAAAGAACAAAAAAAGAAGTTCACTGTGGTGCTGCAAGTCAGGGCCAACTGGGGAACTTGTGGGACTCACTGGGTGGTTGAGTGCAGTTGGGATTCCAGCACCCACTAGCTGGAAAAGAACTCAGAACAAGGAAGAGAAACACTTTCCTTCCGCAGCGGCCCTCCAGTGCTCTTTACTGACAAAGCTGAACATGGGGCCACCTGCAAAGGAGAAAAGTTTACAGGACCCAGTTCCAGCATCACAGAATAGAGCAGTGAAGGGTAGATTTGGAGCTGAGAGGGAATAATTGATAACTGAAACATGTATCAAGGACATTTGTTTTTAAAGAATAAGGGTTATAATTAAATTTTGGTTAATCAAAGTTTTATGATGCCAAGGTTTTACCACATTGTGGTATATATATATACTCAAAGCACTGAGAAATCTGTAAAAATGCAAGGCATATGGTCAGTAAAGCAAATTATTATTATACATTGTCATTGACATGTAAAGTTTATGCCTTTGACCCGGTATCAGTGGGATTTACATTTGGAGTTTTTTCTTGAGTGTGAAAATGAATGTCTGATTTGTCTATATTCACCCTCTAGAAAATTCAGCCAGAGAATGTGCTGACTAGCTGATATCAGTCTTGTCTCTTTGACAATAACATTTCTCAGTGTAATTCAATGAACATTTTGATTTACCAGCAAATCTGTTGTGAAGTTGGCAAGTACATCAATTCATCAGGACCTGATTTTTCTTGGGTGAACAGATGAAAATGAATTTCTAAATCACAAAACTAAGGTCTAAATCTCAGAGCAGAGGTATAAGTCACCGTAACAAGGAAGTCTGGTCTGGCCAGTGAGACTTCCCCACCCACTAGATACTGCACCACTGGATACTGCAGCCAAGGGACAGAGCAAAGATAGCTAATCAGTGTCTTTGACCTTGATTGAAATTTGCTGCAGTGCTAACTTCTTGTGTAAGGCTATATAGCTGCATGTCCTATAGATGCCTCAATTCATACTTCTAGTCTGGATTTGGGTGTGAAATAGCTTTCGGAAATGGAGCATATGAATCAAGCTTTCTGGGATTCAGTTTCACTTCCTATAAAATGAGAAAATTGGGAAATATGTAAGTGGTGCGTTGAATAAGCACAATTCTCTGACAATAGAAATACAACTTTATTTTTTTTTGTCCCCACTGTCCCGTGTGTGTGTGTGTGTGTGTGTGTGTGTGTGTATAAAGTTTGTTTGTTTTGGGCATGGTGGTGGTGATCTTTCTCTGTTCTGTTATGAAAATTCTGGCAAGCCCTTAAATTTTCCAGCCACTTTGAGGTCATGGACTGTCACTTTCAGTTACAAACAAGAGTCTCAATGCAGAAATTAGAAGTGTAAGAGATCAATTGAAACCCAAAATCTGATTTTCAGGACACACTCTATCTACTCCAGCCCAAGACAGCTTCACTCTGAAAGCTTGCGGTGGGAAGGGGAGGGGTGTGGATGGCTCTTCCTCAGCACTTTTTGTCAAGTGAATGGGAGTATTATTATGCTGGGGATCTTCCATTTGCTCCTCCAGATCCATTCTCCACTTTTTCCCACCTTCCTCTCTGCCCTGGGAGGCTGACCCATATGAATGTGCTCCCTTTCCCTTTGGCTTCCAGTTGGGTTTGGCCAGTGGAGAGCCCTGGCAGAAGAGCAGAGGAAGGGGGAAGTACTAGATAAAGATTTTTATTCCATTAGCTTTTTCCCCAGTGATATTGCCTCTGGCTGGCTGTGTCCCTCCAGTAAAGGTCACTGCTCCTCTCAAGGGGGTCCACTCCAAATGACACTCCCTTTCCAAGTTCCAATAATCACTCCCTGGGGGCCTAAGGGTATCAACCAGTCTGCTGCTTCTAATCCTTAGTCCCTGGACTAGCCCTTGTGTTTCCGGTACACCCTACCAACTCCCTTGTAAATAGTCCCTTTGAAAATACCCTCTCCTCAAATTATCTTAATTTAAGTGAGACATCTGTTTCCTGTTGGCACCCTAACTAGAAAAAAAAAATCAGTCAAAATTAATATTGCATAGCAACACTTGAAGTTAAAAAATCTCAGATTAAGTAACTCATATCACAAAACTCACCCATAAAATCATTTATTCTACAATATCATTTCCTAAGTGGCTCATCACATGCTGTACTGTACTATACTGGGTCCTTTCTAGGTTTGGAAAAGTCAGAGTTGGTACTTCTAGCCTCCTCTGATGCCCCCCTCTCTCTCTTTAAGGGCTCTCTTACCAGGAATCTCTCCCACAGTGAGGAACATGGACCTAATTA
>NW_007727935.1:285782-287645 GCF_000696425.1 Galeopterus variegatus | reverse complement strand
GTAACAATCTGGGGAAGAGCTCTACTAGCAAAGAAACTAGCAAAAGACTGCCCCAGAAAAGTGGAGGGAGAGCCCTAAAGCAGAAGAAATGAACCTCATGAATTCAAGGGCAGAAAGATGGACAGTGTGGCTGGAGCAGAGTCAGGTGGAAGGAAGGGGATGAGGAGATGAGGCTGAACAAGAGCCAGGATGAGAGAGGCAGAGGCAGATCAATGACTGATAAGATGTTGGAGGATTTAAAGCAGGGAAGCTGGGAAACGATATGATCTAATTTCTATTTTAAAAAAGATAACTCTGGCTACGTAGTGGAGAATGGATTGTAGGAGGTCAAATATAGAAGTGAGGAGACCAGTGAGGAGCCTATGGCAGAAGTCCAAGTGACAGACATTGGTGGCTTGGCCTAGGGTTTCAGCCACGAGGCCACTGCTGGCCCATACAGTGCCTTCGTGAAGATTAGAAAAAGGCTCCTTTTCCCTTTAAGGTCTCTGAATAGCAGATGGATTAAATGCGGAGTATGAAGAAAAGAGAGAAATCCAGAATGACTCAAGTTTGACCTGAATAATTGGGTAGATAGTGATGGAATCAGTAGTTCAGTTTTGCTCGTGTTCACTTTGAGGACCGTGAGTTTTCACATATACTGGGTGTTCCCATGTTACAGTGTGAAAACTCAGTGGCATTTACTGCACTGACATTGGCTTCCCTTCAGCTGGCACTTGAAACCATATACTGATGTAATGGAGGTAACATTTATGAGATATTAAACCAATGTATTTGCCTTCCCAGTAAGCCTTTTCCCCATGGCTCCCCCACCCCTTGAGTCAATGGCATNCTCTCTTTAAGGGCTCTCTTACCAGGAATCTCTCCCACAGTGAGGAACATGGACCTAATTAGTTTCAATGCCTTCATAAATTGGTGTAGTATATTGCCAGGAATATATGCATTTTAAAAGATGACTTCAGTATAAAAAGATGAAGCTCTAATGGTAGAAACTATGGACACTGTCACACCAGGGATGGAAGATGAGGCCTAACTTTCCTACATCTTTGTTCTAAAACATGTCACCCAGAGCAGAATATTAAAGTCCTTGCTCCAGTGTTTGCGCAGTTGTTCAGGACTTTCCTGTGTATCAGTTATTCAAAATTTTAAGGCACATACCAAGGACAGCTTAGTTTTTAGTCTTGAAAGTACAAGAAATATCAAAGGGTAGTTGGTGGTTGTTTTACTGTGTGCCTAAAAAATCATTAACATTGCCTCTCTTTTTACCTCTTGCCTCTGATCAGCCCTGCCTTCTCATCCGTACTTAAAATGAAAGAAATCAAGTAAACAACTTTCAGCAATCAGAAGACTCTAAAATAGCAGGCTATCTGCAGCAGGTTAAGCACACACCAACACACATGCAAATCATTCAAATTTTGTACCTGGAAAATAAGGATAACAATTTATACTTTGATCTGACTTGATTATTGGAAAAAAGTGCTTTTCTGTGGCATAAATATAGATGCTAGTTCTGTCTTGCAGCCAAGTTTCTCACTAAAAAACACATTAATCTTATGATTGCCTTACATAAAAATTAATATTCCTAACACAGAAACAAAATGGTATCCACTACTGCTTGTGGAGTTAAAAAATATTGTCTTCCTCCTTTTCCCCCTCTGGTTGAAATTAGTTGGTTTCAGTTCACAAATATTTACTGAGTGTTTACTATGTGCCAGGCAACTGTTTAATGCAAGAAATACAGTGCTGAAGAAGACAAACCAAGTCTCTGTCTAAGGAGGTTGCTTTCTGAGTGAGGGGGAGACAGATAATAAATATGTAAATAAACAAATAAATAATACAATTTCAGGAGCTAATGGCTATGAAGAA
>NW_007727935.1:268757-285500 GCF_000696425.1 Galeopterus variegatus | reverse complement strand
GTATTTGCCTTCCCAGTAAGCCTTTTCCCCATGGCTCCCCCACCCCTTGAGTCAATGGCATGCATTGAGTCACAGGGAGAAAAAAAAACAACAAAAAACAGCTGAGAATGGGTAAGTCTCTCTTAGCTTAGAGTTTCAAAATAGGCTTTTAAAAACTTCGTAGCAAGACAATAGTTTGAAATCAAGTGCTTTTGATTAGCAAAAGCCAGACTTCGTTGAAAGAAAAAATGTATTTGTATACACCAGTAAGGCAGAGCTTAGAGGACTGCTGCTGAACAGATCACAGACAGAGCCAGGAAGAACACAGGACATGATGTCAGTGCCATTTTCCCATGACTGGAAAGGAGGACAAAAGTTTAAGCAGCAGGAAGGAATTTGGGAGATTCAGAGAGCATGAGCAGAGGATCGCCCCAGATAAGGGGAGAGAGAGCCCTAAAGAAGAAGAGGCGTGGACCACGCTCTGCATTTGGAAGCAGGGCAACTACAGAGAAGTGGAAATGCTCTGGCTAGGCAGTGACAGGCTAGGTGATAGAGCTTCCAGTTCCTTGGGGCCTGTCTGCAGGAGACCCAGTGGGAGAATGACGAAGGCTGACAGGATGAATGGGCTGGAAGATTCCTGGTCTTGGGCCAAGAAGGCGCAAGGCTTATAGTCCTTACCACTGGGGGCCGTGGCAGGGACCACAGCTGTCAGCAGCTGAAATCAATGTACGCCCAAAGGCTCAAGAGAACAGTTTCCTCACCAAGGGAGGCTGGGAGGGCCTGAAAGATGGCAGACAGACTTCTGCACCTGGATGACATCTTGGGAAAGGGAAGGGGGAGAAGAGACCACTTGGATAAGGAAGAAACTTTGAAAGACGGGGTGATTTCCCAAGGGAGACTGTTTTAAACCTAAAGAGACTGAAATATTTTTAATTGGCAAGATCAAGCATTTTCCACCTACATCAGGAATGAGAGCTTTCCAGTGAGAACTCATTATAGACAATAAAGTTACTATTTTTTTTTGGTATATCTGATTTTTAGTAGGTACATTTCAATCCTGCTATGTTAGGAAGTATTGTTACCTAATGAAGAGAACTCAGCTTGATGTACCTCTGCCTGTAATAGAGAGAGGAGGAAGGGCAGGGAGGGAAGGGGATTGATTCTGTCAACAGTGGTTGCCTCCAGGGAGGGTAACTGTGGGGCAGAGGAGGGAGAAAGACATATTTTTCACTGTACCCCTTCTGTACCTTTTGCATTTGTTCCAGGTACAGACATTAAGTATTCAAAAAACAAATTAAAATGGGAAAAATAAAAGTCTTTGTAATAAAAAAATGCAGATGCACAGAATCTGATATTCAGTGCTTGACAATTAACGTTAAATACTTTTCATCTCACCAGAATGTTTGAGCCACTTGTCCTACTCAGCACACCTTGGGGTTATTCCTTTCACTTTTGTCGACATTGGTTTTGAAAGCTGTCTGTCCTTATTCCCCAGCTAGCCCACAACCCATTTGTGCTTTGTACTCCGAACACAGTACCACATGTCCTCTAAATGAGCCAAACTTTCTACAGGGGAAAACAATCCCACTGAACCAATCGGTCTTGCCTGCTGTCCTGGATTGAGGTGTGGGAAGGATTGATATGGGGTTTTTGTCCCCTGTGGTTATTTCCACCCCTTTGGCATCACACACTAAAGTGGAAGTAGTGGAAAGAACTTGGGAACTGGAGTCAAACTTATTAGGGCTCCCTCTGCCAGTTACTAGCTTTAGGTCCTTGGGTGAGTCTCAAGTTTCTTCTTCTACACATTGGAGGAACACAAACCTCACTGGATAGACCAGCACAATGCTAGAACTGTTCTGATTAACCCCAACCCCCAGTCCAAGAGAACAGAGACTAATTTTTGCAAAATCTTGCATCCTGCCAAATTCAGCATACCTCTTCTCCCTGTTTTACTCAGTTTCTATCCAAGACATAAGCCCCTTCATTCATCTGTGGTTCCCCTTATTCTCACTTACATCCTTCCCTGTATGTCATTCCCTCCACTCAACCTCTCTTTGCTCTCTTCTTTTATTAGCATGTTTTCATTTGCAGGTAAGAGGAAACTCAAGCCTAACTGGCTTAAACATTAAGGGGATTTATTGGCTCAAGTAACTGAAAATTCAGCTGTGGCAAAGGCCTTGGGGTTGGCTGCAGTTCAGACTTGCCAAGGATGCTGTTTCTTTCCGTGTCTCCACTCCACCACTCCGTGTCAGCTTTATTCTGGGACCGGCTCCCCTAGTGGTTACATAGGCTGGATGTCTACAGCAACTGGGCTTACATGCTTCTTCATTATGTCCCGAGGGACTGAGAAGGAGCGAGTCTTTAACCAACAAACAAAAATCCTCATTTTTCATTAATTGGAACAGCTTGAATCAATCCTGGTGACTAGGAGAATGCCATGTCCTAGTTTGCTTAGCTCTGAACTGAACTGTTTGCCCTTGAGCAAGTGACAGTGGCAAGGAAGTTGAGATTACCATGATTAATTTAGACCAGTGGTTCTCAACTGGGAGCCATACTGCTTCCTTAGGAGTATTTGGAAATGTTGGTATAACTGGGAGTGCCACTGGCTTTAGTGGGGGGCACGAGGGGGCTGTCGGGAGCATCAAATGCCTTGCAATGCACAGGACGGCCCTATACAATGAAGAATTGGCCTGCCCAAAATGCCAATAGTGCCCCTGTGAAGAAACTCTGGCTTAGACCATTGGGGCACACCCCTGAAGCTGGGGGTTCAGTTTTCTCTGAAGTACCTAAGCCATGCTGAAGTGAGATGGATACTTGAACAAAAATGACTAGACCACTTAGCTCCTTTCTAATCTTTAAAAAAATATATTTTTGGAGGCTGGCCAATAAGTGGATATAAACCCTTGACTTTGATGTTTGCTCTCTAACCAACTGAGCTCCTTGCTAATCTTTACTGGCTCCCTCTGTCTTTACTTTAATTCCTACGAAGGCTATTACCAGTGACTTTACCCTCTTGACAGTGTCATTTACTTTCTAGCCCCATTCTGTTATACCTACCCAGAAAAACACGATTGTGGCAGCAACTCTTAATATCTCCCAGGGCTCCCCTTCCCATTTCCATGAAAATAGGACCGCAGAACTTTAACTAGGCACATGGTCATCCATAATAAAGACTATATTTGTCAGCCTCCCTTGTGGCTAGATGTGCCAGGGGACTAAGCTATGGTCAATGGATTTTAGTAGAAGTGGCATACGCCCTTATCCTGGTGCTTCCTCCTGCTAGCTAGAATGCAAGCAAAATAGATGAAGCTGGAGAGACCATATTGGACCATGACATGGAAGCCAAATCCTAAGATGGCAAAGCAAGGAGCTAGACAGAATCTGGATTCCTGACACCATAGAGTTCCATTCTTGCCTTATTCATCTACCAGGATTTTTATGTAAGAGCAATCCCTTCTTTCATGTTTAAACAACTGTTATTTGGGCTTTTCTTTTATTTGCAGCCAAATATAACCGATATAACAGTATTGCACCAATCTAACTGCTTCTCCATCCTGATATTGAGGGTTCTAAATGCTGATGGTCAAGTCACAAGACGAAAGCAGATCAGTGCTAATATCACGTATGTTCTCCAAGCTCAGCTGGGCCCTCGGTGCTGCCCAGTAGTCTCACCAATTCTCTCAGCAGCCACTTCAAGCCTTCTTCCCGCTCCTCAAACTTTCCGTTCCTCCTTCCCACTTCCCTCTCAACAGTTGACCTCTGCTTATTTCAGAGAGAAAGTATAAGAAACATTAGTTAAGAACTTTCTGCTTCAACTGCCTCCCTCCAAGATTATTGTATCCATGCCCATTTCGCCCTTTCTTTCAGTTACCATGAAATGAGCCCGCCCGAGGCCAATTCCTCCCCCGTGTTATGGATCCTATCTCCTCCTTCCTGCTCAGGGACTATCCTTTATCCATTATCTTCCTCCCCTACTCCATTGGCACCTTTCTTTCAGCTTTCAAACAGCCTCAAGTAGCTCTCATGTGCAAAACAAGGAAAAAAGCTCTTTCCTTAACCCTTGAATCCTCTGCCAGTTCCTCTCTCTTCTTTTCTCTTCTCTTCCTTGTCTCCTTTCCTTTGCTGCCTTCCTCTCCTTTTTCGTCACTCTTTCCCTCTCCTTTCCCTCCCCACCATAGTCAAACTGCTTGAGTTTTCTGGGTCTCCACTTCTTCATCCCTAAAGATCCTCTCAAAACTTCCAGAGTATGGCTTCTGCTTCCACACTCTGTGAATATGCTGTTGTCAAGGTCACCAACACTTTCCTTGTAATTCAATCCAATGGACGTTTCTCAGTCCTCAACTTACTTTCCTCCTCAGTAATGTGTCACTGTGTACCACCTCTCCATAAAGCATTCTCTTCTCTTCATTTTTGTGCCATTGGTCTCTTCCAGTTTTCTATGACTTTTTCCCCCAACATCTCTTTTTCTCAGTCTTTGTTATGGGTTTCTTCTCTTCCACCCTATCCCTTAAATGTTAATCTTCTCGTTCAACCAAGTCATGGCTTCCTAGGAGATCTCATTCATGTGGGAAAAGAGCCTAAGTGATTCATTTTCAAGAATAGCTTAACAAGGGTTGCTTGACTAACTTGTGGTGTGATAGCGCCTGAAAGTGCACTTTCCCGAGGGTGCCTTCTCAAGGTGGTGGCTGGTCACCTTGTTCTTTTTACTTCCTGGTTCTTCTTCCTCCTCAGGACTTCTGCAGGCCTTTTTCACGGGCTTGTCCTGAGCCCACCCCTTTCCACCAGAGGGAAGGGGACAATAAATGACTTATAAGGAAGTAATAAAACTTAAGCAACAATTGGGAAGATTGTACACTCTGTAGTACTCAGCCAGTGAGGAACTGGGGGAGGAAACTTGGGCACTAGGGAATAAATTGCACGATGTAACCATTTGGGGTGTGCCTGGTTCATCCGACCCCGGATCTTGCAAGAGAGCCATTAAAGTCTCCATGTCCATCCTTTGGCATTGGATGGGTGAGGGCATTTCTCACAATTCACTTGTTGGCCCTCAGGCTGAATTCATTTCTCTGAGGCAGATCTCTTTTCAGGGCTTCAGACTCATACATCGAACTACAAACAGAACAGCATCATGGATATCTCATAGCAATCTCAGATTACATTCATCCCCTTCCTCTTCCCTAGAAATCTGCTCTTCTGTTATTCCAATACAGTGAATGAACTACCATCCATCTAGTTGCCCAAACCAGAGTCATGGCTCCTCTTTCATCCAATCAATCACAAAGTCCTGCCAAGTTTACTCTTTTTTTTTCCTTTTAAAAAAACGATGACCGGTAAGGGGATCTTAACCCTTGACTTGGTGTTATCAGCACCACGCTCTCCCAAGTGAGCCACGGGCCGGCCCCACATTTACTCTTAAATATGTTAAATATGTTTCAGATCCACCCACCTCTCTCTGCTACTTCCCTTATGCAGTTCCCCATCATCTCTCACTTGGGCTATCCTACAATTTTCTGTGCCCCTGCCTCTGGTCTTGCACACCTATTCTCCACAGTAGAGCCAAAATAACCTTTCAAAAGTGGCGATCTGATCTGATTCCTTTCCCCATGGCCCTTAGGATAAAGCTCAACATCTTGACTTGGATTACAAAAGTTGTCTGATGTGTCTCCTGTCTGTATCTTTTTTTTTTTTTTTTGGTTTTTTAAAAGAAAAGGTAATTTTATTGATATTATTTTTTACATTCCAGGATGTTGCGGAGCAGATGGGAGGGTGGGGGAGAGGGGAGAGGCGAAGGAAATGGATGGAAAGAAGAGGAATGAGGAGGCGCAGGATTGAGGCCTGTGGCGCCCCCCTCATTCCCACAGGGGAGACCAAGATGCTTCCAGAGGTGGCTTGGTTATCACCAGGCTGGGTGCAGATGTGAGGGAACCATACCAGCTTGGGAACCTGGGGCCCTTCTTGTTGTGGCTTGGTGGTTATAGCTGGGCTGGTTGCGAGGGTTGGGGGGCGTGGCTGAGGCCTGAGGCCCCCCACTACCCCTGCTTGGGAGAGCCTGGGGCACTTCCTGTGGCAGCTTGGTGGTAGTTGTTGGGCTGGTTGCATGTGTCAGGGAGGTGTGGCCGAGTCCCTTGGCCCCCACATGCCCTGGGTTGGGAGAGACCGGGGTACTTCCTGCAGCAGCTCAGTGGTTGCTGCCGGGCTGGCTGCAGGTGTCAGATGACATGGCTGAGGCCTTAGGCCCCCCATTGCTCTGGCTTGGGAGAGCCCAGGGTGCTTCCTATGGCAGCTCTGTGGTCACCACTTGGCTGGCTGTGAGTGTCGGGTTGCATGGCCAAGGCCTTCATCCCCCACCCTCAGGATTGGTTATGGGTGTTGGGGGCATTACTGAGGCCCCTAGTCCTACCCCCTTTCTGGCTTGGTATCCCAGGGGACTTCCAGTCCTTCTATGTGTTATAGGTGTTCTTTGGCGAAATGAGACCTTTACTTGTTAATATCAAACTTTGTCTCTGGTTGCAGGTACTTTCTTTTTTCTTTCACTTCTGTGTTGGATTATTTGCTGTTCCCACCATTTAAACTCTGTGCTGGAACTAATTTGTTGTCCTTTGCTTACTTCTAAAATGGGGGAACTTCCTGTGGGGACCAGTGCTTGAGCTAAATTTCTGCTTTGCTGTTGATTCCCTGGGGAAGGCTTTTTGTGCAGTTCAGGTTTTAATTGTTGACTTTATAGGTACTACCTGCTCTCATGAGATCCAGAGCACCTGGGTTGTGTAGAAACACTGGTCTAGGCCTGAGTCTTTTCATCAAACTGCACCCCATGCAATTCTGTATTCCTGACTGTTGGGAAAATATAGGAAAATGTTCAGGGTCCCTCAGATGTTCAGAATCTTGCCGAACATTTGATGTAAATATGCAAGTGCACCCAGGTGTTCCTTGATGATGTAAATATGCACGTGCACCCAGGTGTTCCTTGGTTATTGTCTAATGTAATTGTGCATGTGCACCCAGGTGTCCTGGGTTGTGGAATTAAGTATAAAGGATGAGTGACTCTGATCCACAGCACCCCCCACCCCCTGGGTGCCCCCAGGGGGTCCTGGGGAAGCTGCTACTGTTGCTGCCAGTGACCCCAGGACCCTCCAAGAGGCTGCCATCACTGCCAGACCTGTAAGCTGCTGGACCTGTAAGCTGCAGCTGCCATTGCTGAGGACTGAGCTTGTGTCATCTGCCAATGGCTCCCAGGATATTTCCCAATTACCTAGCATGGACCTGTGTGTGAGGGGTCTGGGGACCCAGTCTGTACAAAGGGTTTGAAGGGTCTGAGCCCTAGCTCTGACAATATAAATGAAAACTTAGTATAACTAAAATAATGAAACATTTTGGCTTTAGTTATGATTTGCCTTACCTGGCGTAGTTGTGTAGCTTTACAATTGGCTATGTCAGCAGGATTTCGACATTAGCCCTAGCTTTGCACTGACCAATCTCCTCTGAGTGGTCTTTCACTGATTGGGGTGCACATCAGCTGTCCCTGCTGTGCCCCCGTGTTCTCCTGGTGGGCCCATTTCCCACCCCACCCCTTCTGCAAACACTTCCCATGGGATGGGCTGAGATCTGGTCCCTTGCGATGACTCACCGTCCTATGAGTGGCTCCTTTTTTTCAGTTGTTGTGACTCCTTGCTCCTATGTGGGTTCATGGGAACCCTATTAGTGGTCTTGCTGGCCTGGGGGCCACCAAGGCCCTCTTCTCCCCTGCCGCCTACAAGCAACTTCATCTGAAGGGCACAGCTGTGGTTTTTGCCAGCTCCTGTTCCGTACACTCAGCAGCTCCAGCATGGATGCAGCTGGGTTTGAATTGGTCAGAGTGGTTTTTCTTTCTCTCATCGTGGCTTCTGGCACCTTCATGAACTCCATAGGTCTCTCCTCCTCTTCCCCTGAGCTCTAGCAGCCCCAGCTGGGCTGTCATTGCTTTTTTATAGTTGTAAATTGGTTGATTTGTGGGAGAGAGTGATGCTGGGGACAGTCAATTCTGCCATCTTGACTGGAAGCCTCCTGTCTGTGTCTTTGGCCTCTTCTCTTGGCCTCCTTTTACTCTCCACTTAGTCACATTCAATTTCAGTTTCTCAAATATGCACTATTCTCTATTGGTGCTGCGCCTCTGCACAAGCTAAGCTGTTCCCTCAGCTGGAAATCCTCTCTCACTGCCCCCACCTGTCCCCCGACCCCCACCCTTATCCACCTCCCTCTTCTTTTAAGTCTCCAATTCACATCGCTCCCACCATGCGTGTCTTCTCGGACCTCCTATGTGCTCTCAAAGGATCTTTCCTTCTGTCATAGCACTTACCACACCATATTGTAGTTGCTTATTTACCTGCTTCTAGATTTTCAGCATTGTGAGGGCAGGGACCATACCTATTTTATTCATCTTTATATCTCCAGTGCCTCTTACCTTGCTTAATATATTTTTATTGAATAAATGAATCCAATGTAGGTATTCAGTATTAAATACATACTTTGCTTTCCTAGTGGAATAACATGTTTGACTAGTCAGACAATTGAGACATTTAGTATAACCACCACTTTCACAGTGAAAAGAAAGAATTCCTCTCTCTAGATGTCTTCATTTAGTGTTTTTTAGAAAAATCACCAATTTTAACAACACTGTAAATTGTGATACTCATGCAGAGAAAAGATCAAATTAAAATCAGCTCTTGCTTTCTAATTTGTCACCAGGCTTCCTTGTTTGAGGTTTCCCCAGGAGTCCCATAGGACAAGGTTTATCACAAGTGTCAGCCAAGACTCTTACTATTTTCCTGCACCACTCAAATGTAGAGTATCTTCTCTTTTATCCTGTAATCTCAAGGTTGTTAGAAAAGGAAAAATAGCTCTTCAACATGTGAAGGACGAAGAATCCAGTTCTAATCTGATGAAATAGTCTCTGAATATTTAACTGCAGGCTGACAGTATGTAAAACATTCTCTTATTTTTCATAACCTCCCCAGGTTTTATGTAAGGGTCAAACCTTTGTCAGCTGTAAGTATTTTATTCTCTTGCACAGATTTCCTTTCAAGTGAAGAGAATCCTTAATCTATTGCCAAAGCTCCCCTAGCTTTTAAGTTGCAGAATAAAACCAGATAAATAATTTCAGTCCCAGTTATACAGGTCCAAATCACATTACTAATTTAAGACACCAAAAAGAGAATTTCGGTGTCTTAAATTATCAGAGAATTTTGCTGTGAGCTGGTTTTCTAATCACGCTGATCATAACGCATTGCACTGTCCATACCCTGTTATCCATTCATTCTAGCATATATTAGCTACGGTACAGGTTGCAAGACTGCTGGTAATAGAATAGTATTGTTTTGTTTTTTTCCCTGGGAAAATAATTGGTCAAGAAAAAGGATCAAATTTTAGATTTATTTATTTATTTTTGGCAGCTGGCCAGTGCGGGGATCTGAATCTGTAACCTTGGCATTGTAAGACTGCGTTCTAACCAACTGACCTAACCAGCCAGCTCAAATTTTAGATTTATTAACAAACTAATTACACTACCTCCAACTTCACTTGAAAGAGAACTGATGGTCTGGAATTCCGTAAAAACATGGCATTATCTTGTTGGCACCCACGTAAGTTTAGTTTGCTTAGATACAACACCAGGAAACAAAAAGTAAATGCCAGCATTCCAGAACTGCTGTGTAAGCTGGAAATGAACCGTGCAAACAGAAGCACAGGAGAGAGCACCTGAAGAGTCAATGTGTTCTTTTCAGTCTGGAAGATGTTGTCACTGCATAAGGTTTCATTTTGTTTAATAATACCTTCTATCTAAATAAAGCCTTTTATCACCTTTCCATGTAAAGAGAAACTTTAAAGAAACAAAGTAACAAAATAGATTTTCTGGAAATGTTTTCACTCAGTGAGGTGTGAACATTTTGTTTGTGTGCAAACCTTTAGTAAACGCTGGGTCCTGTGATTACAGATGCACTTAAAAATGAGACCAAGGGTATTTGGAAATCTAGAAGGTTGATTGGGGTAATGAGCAACAATAATGACAAAGGTCAAATTAATGTAATGTTCTCAGAGTAAAAATGAACATTTCTGCATGTTATGTCAATTCCTTTGCTCATGTCTCTCCTATTTTACAGTATATTTCATTGGTAAGCAGGCTTAATTGATCATAATGAAGAAATGCATGAAAAGATTAAGATCAACTTTCCATCCGAATTCCCATTTTTTTTCCACTTTGGTTTATTTAAAAAAGAGCCAAAAACAAACAAACAAACAAACAAACAAACAAAAAAAACCCAAAACCAAAAACAAAACTTTATACACAAAGTCAAACTGAAATCACAGATTANTTTTTTTTTTTTTTTTTTTTTTGGTTTTTTAAAAGAAAAGGTAATTTTATTGATATTATTTTTTACATTCCAGGATGTTGCGGAGCAGATGGGAGGGTGGGGGAGAGGGGAGAGGCGAAGGAAATGGATGGAAAGAAGAGGAATGAGGAGGCGCAGGATTGAGGCCTGTGGCGCCCCCCTCATTCCCACAGGGGAGACCAAGATGCTTCCAGAGGTGGCTTGGTTATCACCAGGCTGGGTGCAGATGTGAGGGAGTATGGCAAAAGCCCTGGCCCCCCACCCTCCCAGCTCGGGAACCCAGGGCACTCCCTCGGCATCCTAGTGGTTGCCACTGGGCTGGCCGCAGGTGTTGGGGGCTGTGGCCAAGGCCTGAGGCCCCACCCTCGGGATTGGATGTGGGTGTTGGGCGGAATTGCTGAGGCCCCTGGCCCTTCCCCCTTTCTGGCTTGGCAGCCCAGGGGACTTCCAGTCGTTCTAGGTGTTATAGGTGCTCTTTGGTGAAATGAGACCTTTACTAGTTAATATGAAACTTTGTCTCTGGTTGCAGGTACTTTCTTTTTTCTTTCACTTCTGTGTTGGATTATTTGCTGTTCCCACCATTTAAACTCTGTGCTGGAACTAATTTGTTGTCCTTTGCTTACTTCTAAAATGGGGGAACTTCCTGTGGGGACCAGTGCTTGAGCTAAATTTCTGCTTTGCTGTTGATTCCCTGGGGAAGGCTTTTTGTGCAGTTCAGGTTTTAATTGTTGACTTTATAGGTACTACCTGCTCTCATGAGATCCAGAGCACCTGGGTTGTGTAGAAACACTGGTCTAGGCCTGAGTCTTTTCATCAAACTGCACCCCATGCAATTCTGTATTCCTGACTGTTGGGAAAATATAGGAAAATGTTCAGGGTCCCTCAGATGTTCAGAATCTTGCCGAACATTTGATGTAAATATGCACGTGCACCCAGGTGTTCCTTGGTTATTGTCTAATGTAATTGTGCATGTGCACCCAGGTGTCCTGGGTTGTGGAATTAAGTATAAAGGATGAGTGACTCTGATCCACAGCACCCCCCACCCCCTGGGTGCCCCCAGGGGGTCATGGGGAAGCTGCTACTGTTGCTGGAGGCTGTTGCTGCCAGTGACCCCAGGACCCTCCAAGAGGCTGCCATCACCGCCAGACCTGTAAGCTGCTGGACCTGTAAGCTGCAGCTGCCATTGCTGAGGACTGAGCTTGTGTCATCTGCCAATGGCTCCCAGGATATTTCCCAATTACCTAGCATGGACCTGTGTGTGAGGGGTCTGGGGACCCAGTCTGTACAAAGGGTTTGAAGGGTCTGAGCCCTAGCTCTGACAATATAAATGAAAACTTAGTATAACTAAAATAATGAAACATTTTGGCTTTAGTTATGATTTGCCTTACCTGGCGTAGTTGTGTAGCTTTACAATTGGCTATGTCAGCAGGATTTCGACATTAGCCCTAGCTTTGCACTGACCAATCTCCTCTGAGTGGTCTTTCACTGATTGGGGTGCACATCAGCTGTCCCTGCTGTGCCCCCGTGTTCTCCTGGTGGGCCCATTTCCCACCCCACCCCTTCTGCAAACACTTCCCATGGGATGGGCTGAGATCTGGTCCCTTGCGATGACTCACCGTCCTATGAGTGGCTCCTTTTTTTCAGTTGTTGTGACTCCTTGCTCCTATGTGGGTTCATGGGAACCCTATTAGTGGTCTTGCTGGCCTGGGGGCCACCAAGGCCCTCTTCTCCCCTGCCGCCTACAAGCAACTTCATCTGAAGGGCACAGCTGTGGTTTTTGCCAGCTCCTGTTCCGTACACTCAGCAGCTCCAGCATGGATGCAGCTGGGTTTGAATTGGTCAGAGTGGTTTTTCTTTCTCTCATCGTGGCTTCTGGCACCTTCATGAACTCCATAGGTCTCTCCTCCTCTTCCCCTGAGCTCTAGCAGCCCCAGCTGGGCTGTCATTGCTTTTTTATAGTTGTAAATTGGTTGATTTGTGGGAGAGAGTGATGCTGGGGACAGTCAATTCTGCCATCTTGACTGGAAGCCTCCTGTCTGTGTCTTTGGCCTCTTCTCTTGGACTCCTTTTACTCTCCACTTAGTCACATTCAATTTCAGTTTCTCAAATATGCACTATTCTCTATTGGTGCTGCGCCTCTGCACAAGCTAAGCTGTTCCCTCAGCTGGAAATCCTCTCTCACTGCCCCCACCTGTCCCCCGACCCCCACCCTTATCCACCTCCCTCTTCTTTTAAGTCTCCAATTCACATCGCTCCCACCATGCGTGTCTTCTCGGACCTCCTATGTGCTCTCAAAGGATCTTTCCTTCTGTCATAGCACTTACCACACCATATTGTAGTTGCTTATTTACCTGCTTCTAGATTTTCAGCATTGTGAGGGCAGGGACCATACCTATTTTATTCATCTTTATATCTCCAGTGCCTCTTACCTTGCTTAATATATTTTTATTGAATAAATGAATCCAATGTAGGTATTCAGTATTAAATACATACTTTGCTTTCCTAGTGGAATAACATGTTTGACTAGTCAGACAATTGAGACATTTAGTATAACCACCACTTTCACAGTGAAAAGAAAGAATTCCTCTCTCTAGATGTCTTCATTTAGTGTTTTTTAGAAAAATCACCAATTTTAACAACACTGTAAATTGTGATACTCATGCAGAGAAAAGATCAAATTAAAATCAGCTCTTGCTTTCTAATTTGTCACCAGGCTTCCTTGTTTGAGGTTTCCCCAGGAGTCCCATAGGACAAGGTTTATCACAAGTGTCAGCCAAGACTCTTACTATTTTCCTGCACCACTCAAATGTAGAGTATCTTCTCTTTTATCCTGTAATCTCAAGGTTGTTAGAAAAGGAAAAATAGCTCTTCAACATGTGAAGGACGAAGAATCCAGTTCTAATCTGATGAAATAGTCTCTGAATATTTAACTGCAGGCTGACAGTATGTAAAACATTCTCTTATTTTTCATAACCTCCCCAGGTTTTATGTAAGGGTCAAACCTTTGTCAGCTGTAAGTATTTTATTCTCTTGCACAGATTTCCTTTCAAGTGAAGAGAATCCTTAATCTATTGCCAAAGCTCCCCTAGCTTTTAAGTTGCAGAATAAAACCAGATAAATAATTTCAGTCCCAGTTATACAGGTCCAAATCACATTACTAATTTAAGACACCAAAAAGAGAATTTCGGTGTCTTAAATTATCAGAGAATTTTGCTGTGAGCTGGTTTTCTAATCACGCTGATCATAACGCATTGCACTGTCCATACCCTGTTATCCATTCATTCTAGCATATATTAGCTACGGTACAGGTTGCAAGACTGCTGGTAATAGAATAGTATTGTTTTGTTTTTTTCCCTGGGAAAATAATTGGTCAAGAAAAAGGATCAAATTTTAGATTTATTTATTTATTTTTGGCAGCTGGCCAGTGCGGGGATCTGAATCTGTAACCTTGGCATTGTAAGACTGCGGTCTAACCAACTGACCTAACCAGCCAGCTCAAATTTTAGATTTATTAACAAACTAATTACACTACCTCCAACTTCACTTGAAAGAGAACTGATGGTCTGGAATTCCGTAAAAACATGGCATTATCTTGTTGGCACCCACGTAAGTTTAGTTTGCTTAGATACAACACCAGGAAACAAAAAGTAAATGCCAGCATTCCAGAACTGCTGTGTAAGCTGGAAATGAACCGTGCAAACAGAAGCACAGGAGAGAGCACCTGAAGAGTCAATGTGTTCTTTTCAGTCTGGAAGATGTTGTCACTGCATAAGGTTTCATTTTGTTTAATAATACCTTCTATCTAAATAAAGCCTTTTATCACCTTTCCATGTAAAGAGAAACTTTAAAGAAACAAAGTAACAAAATAGATTTTCTGGAAATGTTTTCACTCAGTGAGGTGTGAACATTTTGTTTGTGTGCAAACCTTTAGTAAACGCTGGGTCCTGTGATTACAGATGCACTTAAAAATGAGACCAAGGGTATTTGGAAATCTAGAAGGTTGATTGGGGTAATGAGCAACAATAATGACAAAGGTCAAATTAATGTAATGTTCTCAGAGTAAAAATGAACATTTCTGCATGTTATGTCAATTCCTTTGCTCATGTCTCTCCTATTTTACAGTATATTTCATTGGTAAGCAGGCTTAATTGATCATAATGAAGAAATGCATGAAAAGATTAAGATCAACTTTCCATCCGAATTCCCATTTTTTTTCCACTTTGGTTTATTTAAAAAAGAGCCAAAAACAAACAAACAAACAAACAAACAAACAAAAAAAACCCAAAACCAAAAACAAAACTTTATACACAAAGTCAAACTGAAATCACAGATTATGGAAAGAAGTGAGAATTATGGGTAACAGAGAAAAGTCTGGGCCAGAGCCATACCACATTCTGAACACAGGAGCTGGGGGAAAGGTGCTGGCTTCTTTTGGCAAGTCTGGGGTGTCTGGAACACAGTGTTCTATTGGCAAATGCAGCCCACCACCGAGGACTTTCTAGCATGGATTCCATTCCTGTGATGATCAAGGGAGACCCTTCCCCCAGGTGTCTGCACCTGAGACGGAACAGGATTTGTGCCATCCCAGGGAAGGGGTTCTTAGCCCCAGCCAGACTCCATGTCTGTTTATTCAATTTATTGGCATTACAACAAAACATTTATCTAGATCAAAAAGATGTTCAAACTGGTGCCACATGTCAACATATAATTAAATTCCAATCCAAGCTAATAGGAACAGGTCCTTGGAATTTGTTAGGGAATTTGATATGTTGGGTCATTGTTCTGTCCCCTGTCCCTCAGCTATACTCTTTCAGAAGTGTTTCAGCTATGAATAATTTGCATTATATTTTCTATTAGCCACTGAGTGATTTAAAAGTTCCTTAGCCTGCAGATAACTTTACAATTCATTTAAGATGCTCTGACTTTGTTGTATTTCAAAGAGGCTACTGAGCTCCCCAAATGAATCAGGCTATAAATTTATGGGACCATCTGCTGTTACAACTTCCACACATAAGACTAGTACCAAAAACCTAAGGAACTAAGATGAGGTAGAATAAGTAGTAATTCATTGATGTCAAAGGATTATTTTGATCCCATAGAATAGCAGGTAATGAGATTCATGAGCACAGATAGAGCCAAGGAGTTCAACATAAAAGTATGTTACAAAATTACAGGAAACGCTGGCTTCAATACAACTGGACTGTCTCTGAAGGGCGGACTGATATTTTCTAAGTATCCTCACTGACTTAGTCTCTAGTTTATCTACAATGAATGACTGACCATTGTTACCTACTCTCATAAAGGAACATCTAAGGACTGGTATCTGAAGCCAGACTGGATTAAAGCTGGGACTTGTGCCTTGTCTGAAGAATTCCTTGTATTTGTGAAATTCCACCCAGAAAACATTTTCAATGGTCCTTTTGTATTTAAAGAGGAATTAAAACACTTTGGTAAATAAATATGGCCATATTTGAAGTCAGTAGCAATAATGAAACCATAAAAGCACCTTGAAACAAACACTTGATTGTTAACTCTCAAACTTTTAAAAGTCCTGTGGCATATACAAAAGCAGTAAAACATTCTTTTAATGTTTCTCGGCCACATCCCAAGAGTAATACGTTTGACTTTCATTTCACCACATGACAAGTATCACTTCATAGTTACATTACATTACCTCTGCAACAAGATACCAACTTTGCATAGTACACTTGATTCAGGGATTCCTGCCACGGTTGAATTCTTTGAATAAAATCAATGAAAAATAGAATCAACATTTGCATTCATGCAATATGACTAATATAGAAATGACACGAACAAACTCATTAGAATTTACACCCTTAAGTGAACACTTTCAAACTAGTCATCTTTAGAAGCTATACCTATTCCAAAATTGCGAGCAGCTGTCTGGTGCACATGGCTTGTGTGTGGTATGTGCACACGTGTGTGTGTGTGTGTGTGTGTGTGTGGAGGGGGGAAGAGAGAGGGAAGGAGAGAGAAGGAGAAAGGGCTCACTTGGGAGAGCGTGGTGCTGATAACATCAAGGCCAAAGTGTCGGATCCCTTTACCTGCCAGCCACTGGGGAAAAAGAGAGAGAGCACTCTTCAAGGAGTTGGTCCAATTCAAGTCCTGCCTCTCCGCCTATGGACTGCCCTTCATGATTCAAGATTTAGACAACTTAATGGCACTTGGGGTTCAGATGACTATTAATTCAACTCTATGGTGAATTGAGAAAGATTTTTTGAGGTCTGGACAATATAGTAATTTTAACATGCTAAGGAGACATTACCATCTCCATTTCAAATAACTGATTTTTCTTTCTTTCTTTTTTTTTTTTTTTTCCCTTTTTTGTCTTTTTTTACTGACCGGTAACAGGATCGCAACCCTCGGTGTTGCGCCTGCACCA
>NW_007727935.1:255010-268029 GCF_000696425.1 Galeopterus variegatus | reverse complement strand
CCGGTCTCCACATGGGATCCGAACCCTCGGCGGAAGCGCTGCCGCGCTCCCAAGCGGCGCAATCTCCAGTGTGCCACCGGGCCGGCCCAAATAACTGATTTTTCAAAGGTCGTTTGACAAAGAAGCCAATTGAAAGTGAAGAATATCCGAATGCATTGCATTCCTGCAGAAGTGAGATATGCAAAAAATTGTCCAAACTTCACAACAAATAGAAAAGTAAAATGAGAGCCTTGTCACCGAGTCAGCACTCATGTTTTCTGAATGACTTATGATTTATGTAATGATTACAGCCAGCTGTAAGTAAAACTACTGGACAACTCTTGATTCTCTCTCCTTACTCTTGTATTTCATTTACAAACTAGGCAGCCTGTAAGTTAAATAAAATCCAAAGTAGACCATCTCCTATATTTGGGACCCACTATTCACATAAGTTAATATTTTTACTCTGCCGACACTTGTTATTTAAAAATAAAAACTATTAAAATGCAGTGTACTTACCTGTGCTTCAATAAACAAAACACGGGACTCTAACTGTGCCTTGGTGACTCAAGTTTATGATAATCAAAAGTATTGGGATAGACACAGGGGACCGAGGTTCTAATACCAGATCCGTCAGTCAGTAATCACTTCATCTGACTAGGCCTTGGTTTCCTCGCCTGTAACTTGATTGCCAAGATCCCCTCTAGTCTATATTCTATTATTTTTATTAATAGTTATACAGTAACATCACATAATACAACTTCAGGAACATCTTAGGTGGGTACTCTTAATTTCTCTTTTAATATTGGTTGCCTTCTGTGCCTTTCCCGTAAATAATAGGTTCTCAAAAACTTGACTGTTTGGGGATTTTTGGCTATAATTGATATTTCTTCACTTTAGGATAATCCTTTTTGTTTTCTTCTGGCACCATCCATGGATTTTCTTCTTCTTGTCCTGTTAACCTTCCAGTTAGTGCCAATATTTGTAGTATCTCCACCTTTTCCCTTTTTTTTCAGGCAATGAGAACACATTTTCTGATCAATTAAATAGTTTCTGTAACAGTCATTTTTTAGTCTATTTTTTGTTAATGCTCCTACTCAGAGAGTGTCTTGGTAGCTTAAAAGGTTCAGAGTTTTCAGTTTTCTCCAATCATCCAAGAAATAGTTTTTGAGCATCTACCATGTGCCAGGCCCAATGATACTTATTATCGACTTGCAAGCGAATTCATTCAATGTATTCCATCATTCAAATGGGGAAGCAGCAAAACATGGTGGCTGTGTACAGACAGATGGAGTGAAGCTTCCAAAATTCAAATTCTGAGTCCTCCAGTTACAAGCCATATGAACCTTGGGCAAGTTACATTGCTGTGGTTGGTTTCCATTATAAAACATAGGTTCCTACCTCATAGTGTTGTTTTGAGTTTTAAGTATTATCAGTATTATCCTTGGTATGGTGCATTTGGAACAGTGTTTGACACATAGTGAGCACTCAAATGTAGCTGTGAGGAATGTATTTTAGGCTGTGGCATGACTTTGACATACATAGTTGGGTTTACAATCTAACGTCAATTTAAAGAACACAGCATTCCCCTACTTTATGACAATTACTAGGAAAACTCTTTTGATCTTATTTACTTCATTTTCTGTTGACAATTATCAAATATAAGCATATTTACTTCAGGGAAACTAGATATTAAAATCCGGACTTATAAAATAGGTTCAAGAATTCTGTTTTCCATAAGCATTTGAACATTTAAAAATATTAAAAACAAAACACCACTTGTGCTCTGTCACTGCCTAAAAGGAGCTGAAGCAAGAAAATATTAAGATGCAAAAAAAATTAAGATTCAAGAAAACTGAGGACAATTTTTTTTTAAGGCAAGAGCAAAGTAAAAAGGTGTATAGGGGTGAGGAGGAAGGAAAACTTGTCAGAACACTTTGGCTAAAGGAAGTTACTGCAGTTGAAAACAGAACTTCATTTCCTCAGAGAGGAGCCAAAGCAAAGAGAAAAACATGAGAGGTGTCCCAACTCTCTATTTTAAAGAAAGGAAGTTCACTGTTAATAAGGAGAAATATTTTTTGTTCCTAAGCTAGCATGGGATATAGAGAGAATACTGATCATAATGCTTGAGAACTTTAATAGTAGTATCAAAAAAAAAAAAAAAAGTGAAGACATCCTATCTTTGGTAAATATTTTGTCTAGTAGGAGCCTGAATCTAATCTCCAAGAATAAGCTCTTGATTCCACATCTCGCCCTTTCCCTAAACTGTTCTTCCCACAACCTTCATTTCAATAACTGGTGATTCCATTCTTCCAGTTGCTGAGACTGATTGAGCTGTCATCCTCGACTCTTGTTCCCCCTTTCACATCCCATAGCTCATCTGCCACAAATGCAGTCAGCTCTGCCTTAAAACATATCCAGAATCTGATGACTAATTTTCAGACTACCTCCACTGCCACCACCTTGACCCAAGCCAACATCTTTTCTCTCCAGGATTACTGCAGTAGTCTCCCTGCTCCCCTCTTCAGTCTATTTGAATCCTATTAAAATATGTCAGATCATGCCACTCCCCTGCTCAGTAGAAGCCAAGTCTCAGGAGGCCCTTCATAATCTAGTTTCGTCCCCATTCCCCAACTTAACCTCTGCCATTTTACTTTTTGACCTTACCTACTAGTCTTCTCCTTTTCATACCACTTAGTCACTCAGCCTCTTTGTTATTATATAAATATTCCAGGCATGCTTCTATTTCTGGGCCCTTTCAAAGGCTGTTCCCTCTGCCTAAATACTCTTCTTCTAAGTAGCCACACCCTGTGGCTCCTTCAGATCTTTACTTAAATGCCACCTTCTCAGTGGGGCTTTCCCTGGCCCTCCTATTTGATATTACAAACCCTACCCCACCCAAGCACATGACATTTAAAAATATCTCCCTTTTCTGCTTTATTTGTCCCTTTAGCACTGTTCACTATCGACCATGCTGTATTTTTTTACTTTTTCTTGCTCATTTCTATTGTCCCCTTTAGAATACAAACACCACAAAAGCAGGAATCTTTTTTTTTTCTTTTTCCTGCTATATCATCCAATGTTTAGAATAGGGTTTGTTTGGTGCACAGTGGGTATTCAAATATCTGTGGTAAGAATGAGTAGATAGGTCTTAGAGAATCAAGTTGGCCGAATAGATGGTTCCCAGCGTCACACTCTTCAACAATTGACCAATTTACAACTATTAAAAAAGCAACAACTGCCAAGCTGGGGCCACTAGAGCTCAGGGGAAGAGGAGAGACCTATGGACTTCTTGAAGGTGGGAGAAGCTGTGATGAGAAAGAAGGGACCACTCTGACTGTTTCGAGTCCTGGCCATCTTAAGGGTGGCCCTGGTGAGCACATGGAGCAAGAGCTGGCAAAAACCACAGCTGTGCTCTTTGTGTGAACTTGCTCAGAGACTGCAGGGGAGAGGAGGGCCTTGGTGATCCCCAGGCCAGCAAGACCACTGACAGTGTTCCTGTGGACCCACAGGAGGCAAGGGGCCACAGACTGAAAAAAGGAGCCATTCAGAGGCCAGTGAGTCATCGTAAGGGACTGGTGCATGGCCTGCCCCATGGGAAGTGACTGGAGTATGGAGGTGGGGAGGACAGGCCCACCAGGGGAACGTTGGGGCACAGCATGGACAGCTGATCTGCCCTCCAATCAGCATAGGCCCAATCAGTGGAGACTGGTCAGGAGTATAAATCTGCAGGGGGTGCAGTTTGCTGTAAAGACTCAGGTCCAGACCCGAGTTTCCACACAACCCAGGTGTACCGGACTTTACAAAACCTAGAAATGCTTAAAAGGTCAACAATTAAGATCTGAGTTGCACAAAAAGCGTTCCTCAGGGAATCATCAGCAAAGCAGCAATTTAGCTCAACCACAGGGCTCAAGTGCTGGTTCCCACAGGAAGATCCCCCATTTTAGAAGTAAGCAAAGGACAACAAATTAGTTCCAATGCAGAGTTTATGTGGTGATGGTAGCTAATAATCCAACACAAAACTTAAAACACAAAACACCCAGAGATCAGAGACAATGTTGATATTAACCAGCAAAGGCCTAACACCACCAAAGAACACCTGTAAAACCTAAAAGAGCTGGAAGCCCCCTGGGCTCCCAAGCCATGGTGAGCGGAGCCGAAGGGCCTCAGCCATGTCCCCCCAATGTCTGCATCCAGCCCAGTGATGACCAGGCCACTGCCAGAAGCCCCCAGACTCTCGAGCCAGGGTGGGGGTGGTACATAGACCTCAGCCATGTCCCCCCCCAACATCCATATCCAGCCCGGTGACAACTGAGCTGCCAGAAACCTCCCAGGATCCGGAGGAGGGAAACCTGTGGGCCTCAGCCACACCACCCACCCTCTGCAACCAGCAGCTAAGGAGCTGGCCTTGGGGTAGCGCTGTCTCCCTGTACCTGTTTCCCTACCCCCCTCCCACCTGCCCCTCCGACTGCTCTGCAACATTTTTGAATGTAAAAAAATATACTAAAATAAATAAAATTTACCTCATCTTGTTCTGAAAAAAAAATAAAATTGTTTCTTCCTAAAAAAAAAAAAAAAGAATGAGAAGATAAAATTTGAGGGCAAGGCATTAAAGTACACTTATGTAAGAGTAATTCTGAAAGTGGGGGTGTAAGATAGAATACTGCTTAGTTAATATTGTTCAGCTAATCTGATTTGCTACAGGGTTAATGCTTAGAGCATAAAGAGAAAGGAATGGATCACAAAACTATCAACCAGTAGGCTCTAAAATGGGATAGTGTAAGATGATCCATTGGAATGAGGGGCCAATGGGTTAGAATTATGTTTATCTTATAAATTTAAAGGAATAATGGATGTTCACTGGTGCCCTCACTCAGTCTGTGTCAGAAAGACATAACTCATTGTTCTTTTTTTTTAAATGCAACACATTTTATTAGAATAGTCAGCACTAACATCCAGCACAAAAAATTTAGATAGAAAGTGCATTAATAAAAGCCAGACTTTATTAAAAGAAAACAGAAAATATATTGTTGATTCAAAATATGCTATATTCAAATGATAACCTGCAATAACTTATGCTGGGCACCTACTGATAAGAAAAAAGAAGAGAGGAAAAGAATGCTTTCAGAAGAGCTCAACCTCCAGCTGATATCAGAGAAGTCAGTAGAGGTAACTAAGACTGGCAGTCTTTCTTGCCTTTTGCATTAGTGCCCTCAGCTGGAACCACTTACAGGACAGAAGACATACATGCTTCAGCAAGACGTCCAGGTCAATTACTCCCCATCTCAAAGTTTCTCCCAGGTAAAAGATAATGTCTTCAATAGCATTTTCCTCTGCATACAGATTTAAGATCAGTTTGCACAGTGAGGCTGTGGGAATGATAACTTTGACAATATTGTTATTTTCAGATTGATTTTCCATTTTCTCCAGAGCAGAACTGAGTTTGTCCTTCTATTTCAAAAGTTCTGTTTTTATCCACCTCAGCTGCTTCTTGATCTAATCAGGTAACCATTTCTTCCAGTTTCTGGTGACCTTTTTCCAGATCTTCCTCTGTTCATTTCAAGGCATTGATTACTGCCTGGGCATGATCCATTTCTTCCTTCACCTGCCATCTCAGTTTGTCACTGACTGCTGAGATGAGAGAGGCCCAGTTGGTGTCCTTGCTGATTGTGCCACATCCACTGGGATTGACAGTGGTTACAGGGAGCTGGGAAGGACACTGGGAACTTGTTGTGGCAGGATATGGAACACCAAGTAGGTAAGGACAGCCTGGCTAACCACTGGGATTGGGAAGGTATCCAGCTGGGTATGCAGAGATTCCATTTGGCATGCCTGGCATGTAGGAAGGTGTTTCCATTCATGTAGATAAGGAAGATATATCTTCCCATTTGCATCAACATGCTTTCCTATTTTAACAGTCATTGAACTAGTAGGCTTAACAAAACAGATAGGGGGATTATATGATTACATGTCCAGCAGCCACAGGCATATTGGAATACTGTAAGTATTACCTTTATAAGGCAGAGGAATTGTTCCAGTGAGGTTCGTTAGTTCCCTGAACTGCCATCATTAAAAACTTGGACACCATTTTCTTGAGCTGGCTCTCCACCATGATAGCTGACTGGTGACTCCTGTCCCCACAGGTGGCAGAGACCAATCCCCGGCTGCCCCAGGCCACCCTACACAATCGCATGAATGGCCTGCACCCAACTCATGGTTCTTGATGTATCCTTAGGGAAGAGTGGAGTGGAAGTATTCAAATGTTAGATGTAATTATATATTTACGTAATTATGAGTTATTCCTACCTTGCTTTACATGTACTAGAAGACTTTTATATTATACAATTACAGCTTCAAGAGGACAACCTGGTCAAAGATTCCTCTGAATGTCCACCCTTCATGTTTTGCTTCATGACTTTTTTTTTTTGCGGCTGGCTGGTACAGGGATGGAACCCTGGACCTTGGTGTTATTAGCACCACGCTCTAACCAACTAAGCTAACCTGCCAGCCCTGACTCTAACATTTTAGATGAAGGAAAATTTAATTCCCTGTACAAATTAAGTAACATTTAAATATGAAGATTGCTTTGATAAAAGAGTTAAGCTATAAAGATTATATTTCTTGAGAATAAGTTTAAGAGACCTAAATAAAGCTTTTCCCTCTTCTTGGCCATAATACCGACATTCCCTTAAATACAACTGAAAAAGTAAGAGTTTTCCATTAGGCACTGGCAAAATGACAAAACTAATACTCAAAATGCTTGAACTGAAAAACATCTAATGATTTAAATTGCCTGAGTTTTCAAAACTTGAGTTTGATAAACGAATTACGTTTTCCCAGCTGCTAGGAGGAAATTCAGGCACTTTGGGAAGAACATGAAACTTTTATGGTTATCAAGGCACTACTGAAACAGTATAGTATGCAACTTGCAAAGAGCCAACTCTCTAGGAGGACTTAACTTAGAGAAGGCCTCAATTATTTAACCACTAACAAAGTTCCTTTACTGATAAATAAGAGATGCTTTCTAAAGAGAACCAGAGACTTTAAAGTGTTACATTAAATACAAACTCCTCATCTATTTCAAATAATTATTTTTGGAGTGTTGGATAGATTTGTCCACAGTTTTTACTTCCAGTTTCCCATTCTCAATTACACAAAAACAAACTCACAGAGACAAATTCAAATATCTATTTTGAAAAGTATTTACTTAGTTTGAATAAATTAATTGCAAATAAAAATTAAGCTACAATATATAGCCTGAATAGAAATGACTAGAACAAATACAACACAGAACTTGATTTCCTTGCATTAGTCACAAAACTTGTGACAATCTAGAAAACTTCAAAATCAATTATATTTCTTTGAAAAAGGGGTAACAGCAGTTACTGATACATCACAACTAAACTTATAATACAAGTTTCCTGACATGCACTTCCTGAGTGAACCCAAATGATCATTTTTAAAAACAATGAAATTTTGACAGTTGAAGTAAAATAAAAATAGTTCATGGCTTTTAAGCGACTAGTTTTGTTTTTTTTTAAAACCAAAAGAAATTCAGAACAGTGTTGTAAAGGATAAATTAAAGCTATGCTACCACATACAAAAATTTGCTACAGTCAATTATTTATTATACAACTTTTCAAATTAAAGAAAAACTAATCAAAACATTAAAAAATGATCTGTCTAATCTAAAAGTGTATTGACTTCTACAAGTATCAAAACAGGATTTGATGTAGTGCAACTGTCTATAGTTTTCTCGTGGTGCATTTTTTTAAAAAAAGGGTCGGGTGGGGGAAGAGGAGAAAAAATTTTTTCTTGCTTTTGAAAGCAAAGCACTTACTGGAATTAGAGAATAAACAGACCATGCAAGTGTGTCCCTCCACTCTGCTATCATTAGTGCTCATCTACCAACCAACCATTTACTTGAGTCTCACTGTGGCAACTCTCCTTAGGAGTCAAGCCCACAGCTGAGGCTGGTCTGCTAGATTAAAAAGGGGGGGGGGGCACTATTGTTATTAAACTCTTTATATCTCTAGATTTCCTAATGTCTAGATAAGGCCAAATATAGAATAATTAAGTAAGCACTTCTTTTTCTAAAAGCAAATCAAGTCACTCTCCTTTTTTGTTAATTTATGCTTTTTCTCATGGGAACGATTTTTTTCTAGAAACAGTGAACAGATGAGCCACAGTTTATGTCCAAAAAATAAACTTGCCAAATGCTACTGATACTAAAAACAGATTAGTTATCATGGGAGAAAAATAGATAATCTAGATTAAATTGCATATTCAAAGGAGCATATAAAATGTTTTTTAGCATTAAGTATTTGTTATAGTACTACACTCAAGAGAAACATTAAGGAAAAAAATCTTTCCTGATTATCTTCAGTGTGGTTAAAAACAAACACCTGTTACACAATGGCAATTAATACAAACTTGGTTTTACAAAGTATTCTAATTTACCAAATTCCACATTTAGATGGGGGAGGGGAGGGACTCTCTTGTCTTTCTTCCTAACTTTGCAAATCCTTGAGCTATGTGCCCACTAAGCTACCATTCACACCAAGGGTGTGACACCATCGTTACCATGCTACTCTATCAAGAACATTCTAAGATATTTTCTATAATAAAGATAAATAGAAAAAAGGTTAATATACATGTTGCTGTATTTTACAATGTTTGCAACAAACTGTAAACTAACATAGTTTGAACCAACAGTACCCTCAGTTATACAAAACAATTTTTCAACACTGAGGATGGATGATTCAAAAACACTAAAATGAAGGCATCAAATTAGGCTATGTCTTTTTCTCCTCAAAATATATTTTCAAAACTCAGAATTCAGAAGTCTGGTACTTTCAGAAATTCCTTTGCTTGAGTTTCCCAGATTTTTGCTCAGAAATTGCTACTATTATAAATGTTTTAAAAAATTCTTCATCTTAATGCAAATGATCAGAGCAGAAAACTGTGACGTGGACAACAGGTTGGAAAACCCAACTCACTTAGCTTATAAATTTATAACGCAGTCCTGGAGGACAACTGTCTGTTAGTCTAGAGGTCCTTGGAAAATAAGTCTGATGTAGCCTTGTTCACCAGCCAACTGATGTGCACAAAAGGGACAGGCTGCATGAAAAGTATGAGTACCGTGAGGAAGCGGGATCTGGGACCAATAAGCAGTTGTCTTTTCTGAACACACATGCCCACACGGGCTAAATGCATGGGTTGGAGGGCCGGCGTCCACATAAAATCCAGCTTCACATCCAAGCCACAGAGGGACATAGGGACCAACAGACCTACACATAGGACATTCACGATCTTTTCCATCACGTTCTTCTTTGTTTCCCCAGTTATGATAGCCATGCACATGGCCACAGTTTAGATACACCCATGGTTGTTTTTCATCTACAACATCTTTCCTCTTCATACTAGGAAATGCTAGTGTGTTGAACCCTACAGGGCACTGAGGTCGTGCTGCATTGATCTCCTGTCTTAAAGCTTCTAAATGCTTCACTGTGGGAGTATGGGAAAGGCCTTCTGCGGTACGCCACAGCAATGTTGCACCACAGAGGTCAATTAACGAGCCATCTTGTAACTGATTGGTTTCAATTTCCACCTAGAGGAGACAAGAATCAAAAAACACATTCACCACTAAGTTTTGGATTTTTACATATAAGTTTCGGTCTTAAGAAATGAGATTTCACAGGATATCACTAAATATTCAAGGAACTCTGATGTCAATAATAAAATTTTTAATTTTAAAAATCAAGGATAAAGTATTGAACAGTAATGTATCTCTTTTTAGCCTCATAGTAAAGACATATTATGATTACAACACCTGGCAAATCAATAAATCTAACATTTTTAATTAGGTAAATATTGTCAAAGATATAAAGATAGAAGTAGAAAGGTCGGAGTGCTGTCTAATTTAGGAAAGCTTAGGTTTTAAAATATATTAACACAATATGATAGAATAAACTTTTATTTATTTATTTTGTTTGTTTGTTTTTGACCGGTAAGGGGATCGCAACCCTTGGCATGGTGTGGCCTGCACCACGCTCAGCCAGTGAGCGCACCGACCATCCCTATATAGGATATGAACCCGTGGCCTTGGCGCTACCAGCGCCGCACTCTCCTGAGTGAGTGATGGGGCCAGCCCCAGAATAAACTTTTAGAATTTCCTAACTGAAACATTAAAATATTATCCTCTAGTGTTGTATTAGTAGTCAGTGTTTGCTAGTCAGACTTAGTACTGTGTCAATGATAGATTTAAGAGTTTTCTGGAATACACATAATACATTCAGTCCAACTCATCCTGTGTGTTTACTGTAGCTAAATAAGAAGCTACAACTTAGTACTTACCATTTTTCCTCTCTGCTGAGCTGACCTCGTTTCACGCAGGCTGAATACATTTCCACACACTGATATTTCTCTCCATATTCCAGGCTTGGAGTCTTCTGTGAACCCATTACGTGGATGCATCACAAGAACACCATTAGTGGTCAAGCCATCCATCTGCCCATCTGATGTCTTCCATTTGGCAGCCTTCTCCTAGTAGAAATAATAGTAGAGGGCTTCCATTTATTTGTAATTTGGAAATAGAAGCTGGTATAAAAGAATGCACCATTTAGAAAAAAAGCTTTTTACCCCAAGAAATATGTTTTTTGATGAGTCAAATCCTGCAGCATAAATCCGTGCTGTAAAGGGGGGATTCCGTTCACATATGATTCTACAGGCAAATCTTGATATAGTGCTTTGCACTGACTGTGTATCAGAATTACTTTGACTTCCAGGAACTGTGTCAGTTACTACAAAATCAATGGGACTTTCAGTCGACCGACCAATCTAAGGGAAAAAGAAACATCTATAAACCTATTCATCAAAGAACACAGTGGAAAATCCATTTAAGAAAGGCAACAAAAAGGTGAAAACATTAAGCCTCTGAAATTTCTAAAGCTCAAACTTATCATACTTAACTTTGAGGGCATCTATACCCTTGAAAACTGATCTGTCAGACTTTCTCTGATGTAGCAATTACTTAGAGCACAGAATTAAGTGGGAATTTATGACAATATATGAAACCCTCCGGGAATGAAGAGTTCAGGGTGGCTGAGATTTCTATATGGTTGCGGACTTTCATTTTAACCCTTTTAGATGGAAATATGTGTACTATGCACTTTCTATCTTCTTTAACATAATATAGTGAACATATAAGTAAATCTCTATGACATTACACCATGAATATCCTTTATATTAAACTGAAATGCAGTGATGTCTTCAGGTGCTATAAAAGGTGTACAAGACACTGGTCCTTAGGGTAAGGGCTTTCATAACCTTGCTTTGAGGTCTTACATACACTTCATAGATTTTCCTGTTTGTTTTCTGTCTGGTTGTCAGACATGACTGTAAGTTAAGATAAACATTAGAAACTCTTCCTCTTTCTAATAGCTCTTACTAGCTTTAAAAATACAGATCTTATCATGTCACTCTCCCCCAACCCCATGAAAAACCTTAATAGTTCCTCACTGCCTATCTAAACTTCTTAGTTTCTTATTTCTGAAAAACAGTTGGAAACTGACTCGGATTTGCCTCTCATCTACCAGTCCAGCCTAATTTCCTGCTATTTTTGTATACAAATAATGTATACCCAAGCTGGAAGTGGCTTATTCATCAATCTTCTACCACACTCTGTACTTCTTTGTCAACTCTTTTGCCAGAATACCTCTCTACTGGTTGCTGGCCAAACTACTATTCAACCTGATAAAAAGGTCTAGATAAAAAGGCACTACTGTAAAGTCTTTTCACTACCTTTCTTCAACCAAATCAGAAGTCTGCACTTCACATTTAGACTGCGAATGTAGCACCCAGACATGCAATTAACTCCCTTATTTACAGTGCCAAGCAATGCATGGAGTCTGAATATCTGATGGACTAAACAATAAATGTTCTTGTTCGGTAAGAAGACAGACAATACTAGAATGTTTATAAAACCAGTTCCTCATAGACTGGCTACTAGAGTAGTTTCTGGTCTGAATATCTGATGGACTAAACAATAAATGTTCTTGTTCGGTAAGAAGATAGACAATACTAGAATGTTTATAAAACCAGTTCCTCATAGACTGGCTACTAGAGTAGTTTCTGATATATCTCAGGCTTTTTGATATAGAAATGTTTGGATTTTCCATAGGTATAATGCCTAAAGAAAGTACATAATCAGTTTATGATACTGGGAAAAATTCTCTATGAAAAGTAGAAAACCCAAAATGTTGCAACTTATTTAAGGATCTTCCTTAGATGGTAAAGACACTGTTACATAATTCAGGATGCCTGGTTTAATCCCAATTTTGCCCCCAACTATCTCTGTAATCTTTAATTTATGAGATTTCAGTTAACTTTATATACAAAAGATAAGGGGTAAACAAATACACTCAAGGTACTTTCTGAAGCTAAAATTCTAGCCTGTGATGAAATACTTAGGTAGCACCTTGATTTTAAAAAGCTAAGTACCTTCATTTTAAATGCTTGTTGGTAAAATAAAATGTGGAAAATCATCTTAAAGTTTTGTGTTAGGTTTTTGTTAAGATCCAAACCTTCACCTTTATTAATGATGTTACTTATTTATTTTTGATAAAAGGAAGACATAAACAAACAAATACCTATATTCTAATATTAATTGTAGAGACACTATTCTAAGAGAATTTCAGCATCTCACTTAAAAGGGTGGGAGGGGGAAACAACTTCAAAGAAGTATTTTGCTATTGATTAAAACTAAATACATTCCCAGGCCTTTTTCACCTTTATTTAACCTTATAAAATAAAGAAAAATGGAAAAGTCATTGCGACAATAATTATAAGAGCAACATTATCAGGCAATCTATGACCTACTTAAGTTTTGTTTTAAAAAAACTCAAGGCTTTAGAAAGCCCAATGTTAAAGGAGAAGATATCAAGAATTTTGTTTACATCTGGGCTTGACTGTTCTATAATCAGTTTATAAATACATCAGCACTGGATTGGTACAAAGAATGAGAGAGGGAAGAAAAAAAA
>NW_007727935.1:253551-254656 GCF_000696425.1 Galeopterus variegatus | reverse complement strand
CATATATGATATGAATAGTTAGCAAGTGCCTTACTTTTTGTTGCTTAGAAAGGAAGGTAGGAGGTAGTGATTAAAAAAAAGTCATAAATATGTGCAGAGTACTTCTATGTTTCTTTTTCTGGGTAAAAACAGCTAACATTTACTAAGTGTTTACAAGGTACCTGGCACAGCTGAGTGCTTGACATTAACTCATTTAAGCCTCCTAACAGTGACGGAGACTCTACCATCTGCACTTTACAGAGGAGAAAACTTAGGGACAGAGCAGCTATGTAATGTTTACCAAGAAGTCTGATTCCAGAGTCTATCCCTTAACCATGCTACCCTGGCTTCTATATCTGAGGTTTAGAAATCAATATATATTTTAATGAAATACATTATTAAAAAATCATTATCCTTAATCTGACTATAGCAAAAGTCAACAACAACAGATTTTTGAACCTTTTTAAGAAAAGAAAATTCACATGATATTAATACCTGAAACATATCAGTGTTGCTGTCATGAGTATATTCAACCACCACTGTCTGGGCCCGAGATAAAGTATATGATATGCTATGCTGGTCCTTGTTGCTTATTGCCTAAGAATGAGAACGTTAATAGCAAAAATTAGTAGGCAGGTCAATNCTCAGCTGTGACAATAGTGTCTCAGGTTGAGTGGAGTATAGAGGAATACTTTGAAGCAGTTAATAGAGTAAGAACATAATTTCATTTTGTCAAAACACTATAAAATCTGGGTCTCCCTGAGTTTAAATTATAAAGTAATAAAAACCAAATCCATGTAGAAACTGAAAACAATACTCGGTACTGCTCAGATAAGTAGAAAATACAAAATCTTGCAAGATAATAGGAATCTTGTTTTTAAAATCTTTCAGAGTTATAGTTTTCCAATAAGCAGAGTTCACTGGTTTTCTAACCATTTTGTGACTACAGATGACAAATGTTTGCCATATGCTGTGCTATATACAAAAAATTCATAGAATAGTTAAACATTACCAAAGGAAATGGATATAATGCTTATGACTGTACTTCTGACTTATCCCAAACTAAAAACATTGCTAAAAAGAACATTTCAGTTTTGTTTTCAGATGTTTTCTATGTATATGAGTT
>NW_007727935.1:250270-252034 GCF_000696425.1 Galeopterus variegatus | reverse complement strand
GCATTTTTTACTATACATTTATGTATTTGTAAACCTGTTTTACAGGTTTTAAAACTTACAATTTAACTCAGCATAAAGCAACTAACTTTTCAATATATAATTGTTCAGTATTTTGGAAACTAATTTGTAATGGCTAAATAGATTTAAAAATGCTAGTTTTTGTGTGCTTTGAGATTGTAATCTTTGTTTTTTAGCTATTAAAACTACTCTTAGATTGGGAATAAGAACCATGTCAAGTTGAGTTTGAGTTTCACTGGACTGGAAGGCAGGGTTTTTAAACCATGCATCCCACATGACTGCCAGACTAAACAATTAGTTTTCTTCATGATCTCACTAATACATTCCTCCAAAATTTAAAGAGGAAAGAGTCAATCTTGATCTATAAGATTCTTGTTGCCTGGTAAAGATGAAAAGGAGGCAACAGTGAAAACATGAGGTGTATGACAGCAAAAATGGGAAGGAAGGTACAGAATAATGTATTATATGGAGGTAGAGATTAGAAATATCTTCCCTGAGAGTGGTACTCAACCAGAGGTAGTATTAGCTAAGGGGCATCTGAAAATATGTATGTACACTTTCTGGTTGTCACAATGATTTGAGGGCTCAAACAGCATTTAGCGAGTGGGGTACCAAGAATATTAAATGTCCTGAGATATGTGGGACAGTATTGCATAAGGAAGAACTGGCACAACCAAAATGTCATGAGCACTATTGTGGGGAAATTCTGTAAGAAGCTTCTCAGATTGGATCAATAAGCTGCTCACTTCCACCACCTGCTCTTAGCACATCCCTTTTCTGCAAAGGAGCAAAAAGAAACACCTAAAGAGAAACTGTCCCTTTTCTACACTCACTGGCTCCCAAATAGTAATAGAGGAGTTCTAGTCAAGGCTTGAGGACTCTGTTTTATACATCAAACAAATAAAGCAAAGCCCAAAATCCAATTAACTTCAAGGACTGGAGCTGTGACCTAAAACAGGGCATCATATGCCAATTTTACTGTTTCGTATTTGTTTATTTTAGAAAAATATACATTAGATGGTATAATACTAATGTACATCCTAGGGCTACTTAGCTAAAGATATAGGTACTTCCAGAAGTCAAAGAACTCTGTAATTTTTCTTATTTGCTCATGACAGTATCAAATTCTGTCTGTGTTATAAAACTGGAAGTGCAGGAATTCACAGGAAATGTAAAGATCTGAAACTCCCCCTACTTGTCTATCACTCTAGGAAAAGCTCAAGTGTCCTGAAATGGTGGTCCAGCTTCTGGAGGTTTTGGTAGGGAAAGAAAAAGGGATTAGACGTATTAAATAAGCAATGGGGTCGAGAAGTTATATTGTAGATGCAGTTGGCTATTTGCTTTCAAAGCTTTGATTCAATTACATAATTATTGAGATCTACTTTGTACAAGGCACTATGCTAAAAGCTATGAGTCATAAAACAAACCAAAAATAAATAAAAACAAGAGTATTCATAGAATCTTAGATAAAGACCCTTAGTTAAAAAATCTCATCATCCAAACACATTTCTAATACCTAAATACATACATACATATATTATACACCACATTCCTCACCCAGTCCAGACAAGGCCCCTCTGGCAATAGAGTAGAAACTCCTTACTTCTCAGGGCAGACAGCCCCACAATTCTAAATACTAGATAAAGCCCTGGCCCCACCTCCACCTCTTTTAATAAGGAAAGGGAATGTTTCCTTCTAATTTCCACCCACTAATCCTGGTTTGTCACACAAAAAAAGTTCAAATCA
>NW_007727935.1:246508-249466 GCF_000696425.1 Galeopterus variegatus | reverse complement strand
TCTTCTATCCAAACAAAAAGAAATTTCTGAAATAGAAATGTGAGAGAAATGCTAGACAATATAAACAATACATAAAAGACCTTCAATTTCTCCAAGTTAACTTAGTTAGCTTTATTTTCTTACCTTTGCAGCCTGAGGAGTACAAGCAATATGCACAGTGCTGGGCTTCACCCCATTTGCCTTAGGTCTTTTAAACAGAGCAAACCTACTTTTCCTCCTTCCTCTATCACCATTTGGGAGAGACCCATTATACCTGATGGGGGGAAAAAGATTAGGTGATTTCTTGTAAGAACCACACAATAATAAAACAAATGTTTTACTTTGTCTTGCAGAATCAATCCCCAATTAATTACCTATTAGCACATTATAATGATCTCAAGTTTCTTTTAGCAATTACTGATCTGACCAGCTTCCTGGGTGTGAAACAAAATGTCATTTTTTCCCACTACATTACAAGTCACAGAGCAGTACCTTTTGGATTAAACATAGCTTTGAGTTATCTATATTTTTTCTTCCTTCTTTTATTGAAGATAATCAAGAGCGGACTGCAGATAATGGCATATCTGACTCCTTATGACTCATTCTATGTTTTTTAAGGTGAATGTTTCCCTGTGCCAATACAACCTTTGAAAGTACACTGTGTATTGCTTAAAACAGAATCTCCTATAATTGTGAACCAAACATTTTAAATAGCTGAACTTTCGAAATAAGGAATTTTTAGAATTGTTTGTTAAGTCTCAGTTACCTAAATGTACACATACACATTCATATTATGTGGGCAGAACCTGTTCAATCAAGATGTCTGCTAAGTAGTAGTTAAACATATTTTTGTTGTTCAGATCTTATGACCATTTCTCCATGGTAACAATATATATATGCCTTTAAGGTAAGCAAGTAAGCAAGGACTGAACCAATAGGAAAAAAGTTAAAAACAAAACAAAACAAAAATAATTGGTTGTTTACTAGGTACCAGGTACTACTGAGGTCTATCCTATACATCAACTCACTTTATCTTCATAAAAACTCTGCAAGATTGGCATCACTGTCTCCACTTTTACAGGTTAGAAAACGGGCTCAGAGGAATCAAGTTATTTTCTGAAGGTCACACAGAGAACACTGGCAACTGCAGAACTGAATCCAGGTATGTTTGTCATGACTTTTTTGGTCATTTTTTATTGCTGCATTGAGGCATTAGCAGTAGCTTAATAATCTTTCCTCATTCACTCCTGTATCACTCCCTGCGCCCTCCCCCTACCCTGACAAAATCTTTGGTTTGATCATCTGCTGTATATAGTTGGTCAATCACGGGGAATTGAGTCAGGGAATAGGGACAGTTTTGAGGTTGGAGGAGAATATGATTGTAAAATGTCCCGCAATAGTGGCTGACAAGGAAGAGTCATGTTTTAAAGCTGATAAGAGTTTACTCAATGACTGCCATATATAGAAATTATACTGACCCTTTATAAAAAATAAAACACTTTGTACTGGAGAAAGCCCTTGCTAATCTTGCTAGCTTCGCTGTAAGTCCAAAGTAAAGCCCTTCAGTAGAAATTATACTGACCCTTTATAAAAAATAAAACACTTTGTACTGGAGAAAGCCCTTGCTAGTCTTGCTAGCTTCGCTATAAGTCCAAAGTAAAGCCCTTCAACTAATACATTAATTTTGCTATCCTAGGCTGTGTGTTGTCACCAGCCCCACTCTGGGTTCCTTGCCTATTGTCCTCTGAGTTGCATGATTCATTCCTCTTCTAGATCTATGCTCTCCATTCCCACATTGTGTTCCTGTAGTTCAAAGCTCTTTTCTAAGTAGCAGAAGCAGGACACTGACAACTTTGTCCAGTTTCACTTCTTCTAGAGTTTTGGGGAAAAGCATTATTTGCATTTACAACACCAAGTGCCAGATACAGAGACAATTACTATTACTAATAATTAGCTAAGAAATATATAGGCTAAGACAGGCAGTTTAAAACCATATACTAAATTTTAAACTCTATTCTTCAAATGACTTTCAAATTTCCTGATAGTAGAATTTAACTTAGAATAGTTTTTGGTAGTTAAAAGCTGTTTGTAATTAATACCACTAAAATCTATGTGATTTGAAGTTGTAGTGTGGTAGTTACTATATTAAGCTTATGATCTTTTAAGTTCTATTTTTGAGGGGAAAAAAAAATTAAGTCTCAATGGGCCTTACGTGATCTTATCTAACTGTTATTTTACAGAGGAGGAAACTAAGACCCAGAATAATTAAATGACTTGCCCAAGGTCAGACAGCTAGCAGTACTGTAATAAGCACTGGAATCTAGGATTCCTGACTGCCAGTCAAGATCAGTAACTCCATATTATCTCCCCAGTTTCTTTTACTTTCTTATCTGAAACAAGTAACACATTCTCACTTAAACAAGATCTTATACCAACCTGATTCTCAAACATATTGCAATGTCTAGAACTGCTTCTTAGACTGAAGGAGAGAAACAGCAGGGGGAAAGTAAACTTTGTAATTTCCAGTTTCTGAGATCTGTAGTTAACAGACGCTAACACCGTGTTTCCATTTTGACAGTTGTGGCAAGTTTAGATTAAACAAATTGAAATAACAAAAACATCTATTTCTCAATCTTCAGATTGTGTTTCTGGGAGTTACATGGATGAGATTACAGTTGACCCTTGAACAACACTGGGGTTAGGGGCACCGCCCCCCTGCACAGTTGAAAATCTGTGTATATCTTTTGACTGTTCAAAACCTTAACTGCATATAGCATACTGTCAACTGGAAGCTTCACCAATAACATAAACAGTCAATTAGCACATATTTTGTATGTTATATGTATTATCTAGTGTATTCTTACAATAAAACAAGCTACAGAAAAGGGAATGTTTTTACGAAAATTGTAAAACCTCCCAAAATTTTTCCAACATATTTATTGAAAAAAATCTTCACATAAGTGGACCCGTGTACCTCAA
>NW_007727935.1:244018-245069 GCF_000696425.1 Galeopterus variegatus | reverse complement strand
GGGGGATCCGAACCCTCGGCGGGAGCGCCGCCACTTCTGGCGCACTGTAGCAGTGCGCCACCAGGCCGGCCCCTGAATTTCAGTTTAAATAAAGATGTTATCTTCTAGCAGTTCTTTTGAGCACAATATTATGCAAAGCATCACACAGTACACAAAGTACGTGACATTTTCCCCTATAATGGTTATTTGGTGCAACTATTTAAGTGGATTACAAACGAAGAGTTGGCATAAAAAGACTGAAAAGTGGAAAGAAGGCAGACCAGGTAGGGACTTCAGGATCCAAGGAACGATGCAAAAAAGATAATCAATAGATGCCAAAACTAAGATTAGAGAGATGTTAGAATTACCTGACAAAGATTTAAAAGAAGCCATGATAAAAGTGTTTCAATAAGCAATTACAAAACAATTGGGACAAGAGAAAAAAATAGAAAGTCTCAGCAAAGAAACAGAAGATATAAAGAAGTGGCAAATGGAGATTTTAGAATTAAAAAATACATCGACTGAAATAAAAAGCTCACTGGATGGGCTCAATATCAGAATAGAAAGGACGGAGTAAAGAATTAGTGGACTAGAAATTACCCAACCTGAATAACAGAGAGAAAATAGAAAACAACCCCCCCCCCAAAACAGAGCCTCATGAACCTGTGAGACCAGCAAAATATCTAATATTTGTGTACTAGAACTCAAAAAGAGAGAAGAGAGTGGAGCTGAAAAAGTACTCAAAGAAACGACTAAAAACTTACCAAAATTGGGAAGAGAAATAAAACTGCAGATTCAAGAAGCTAAACAAACCCCACACAGGATAAACCTAAAGAAATCCATACCAAGATACATCATAATTAAGCTTCTGAAAACTACAGGCAAAGAAAATATCTTGAAAGCAGAGAGAAATAGCACTTTATCAATCAATAGGGAAAAAATAATTAGCATGACAGTGGATTTCTCATCAGAAACCATGAAAGCCAGAAGATAATGCTATTATATTTTTCAGGTGCTGACAAAAATGGAGGAGAAATTAAGACATTCTCAGAGGAAGGAAAATTAAGAGAAT
>NW_007727935.1:229948-242960 GCF_000696425.1 Galeopterus variegatus | reverse complement strand
ACTACCTTTTAATGTCAGCAAATTAAAAAATACTAAATTAATTTGTTTTAAAGAAATAAAACATGCTTAAGAACTATTTTTTAAAAATTTCCTCCAAATACATTAAAAAAAAAAACCTCTTACCACCTCAGATAAATTTGCTTTTGCTGATGAGATTTTAAATTATCAGATTATTTAAAAGGTTACAGAAACGAACACATGTCACCATACCTGTGATACATTAGAGTTGTGTGGAACTGTTTTATTTAAGTAAAAAAAAACTACACTGGCCAAATTCCCTATTCAAAAAGAAACTCATGCTAAACTAACTAAAACCTTCAATGTGAATATTTAAGATTTTTAAAAAATTAGCTTAAATTAACCAAAGAACAATTTTGATTCCATATAACAAGACCTTCTGATACACATGGAATTATACTTTAGTATATGAACATGTATTCATACCCTCTCTTTTCCCTCCTAAGAAGCATCCCATTTTAAAAAGTTATGCAGAAGCTTAACTAGAGGCTTTAACTGTGCTTTCCTTTTTTAGACAATTAACATACTGCCATCAAATATAAAAACATTGCTTCGACACACTTCTAATCAAGAATAGCAAGAATTAAAAGTTTAATGACCTTAATTAATTTAAATTAATTTTAAATTAAATTAAATTTTAATACTATTACTTTGTTTTGGTTTGGATTCCTATTTAGAGTTACCTTCTATTTAAAGAACATGACAGTTTTCCATTTATAGTAGCAAAAAATTTCCTTTAAAAAATAAGCTTACTTATTTAAAGAAGTCAATTTAAATAGTATTAAATAGTATTAGTAAGCACATGGCTATGGCAAAAATCTGAAAGTGTTATGTGAATGCTCATATTTGGCTAACATTGGACTATCACATGGCTAGCAAGTATTAGACTATGTTGTAGTTCTAGCTCTCTTTGAGCAAAACAATCTGTTTCTCCACCTCTAAATATGAAGGGACTAAGGTAAAATTAAGAGAATTTTGGAGCTGGAAAAATTATAAGCCCCCGGCTGGCCCTGACATAAGAATTTACGAGTAACGTGCATAGCACTATAGGTTTAGTTCTATTGTCTCTATAGCAAAAGAAACAATTTTTAGCTTAGATGAGGAACTAAAGAAAAGAACAGGGCTGGCATGCACCCTCCATTCTATACTTTCTAGAGCTGTTGGCCAATTAGCTCAGAAAAACAATTTATTTCCAATAATTATTGTTACTCTGCTTAGAAGGTCTCTTAGAAGGCCTGATCTTGGGATATTTTATCAGTGACATCAAAGTTTCGATCACAGGCTCATACTCAAACTTGGCTTCTATTTTATATTTAATAATCTAAAACCTAAAATAATACATTTCAGTATATTTATATAACCCAAGATAAACAGATTAAGCTTAATTTAAAATTTAAATTTTAAATGGTCAATAGTCAAGATATAACTGGCATTACTGAACTACACTAAATAAAAGGTGCCATGACAGCTATTTTTCCTAGAGATTCCATTGCAATTCTAATACGTGTTGATAGGTGATTGCTGTAAAGTTGTTGGAATCATTATGTGTGTTCTCAAGAAAGATCCATGATCTTCACGATGGTTTAGAATCCTTAACAAAGCCCAATAGTGCTTTCACACTCACTTTCCTTATATGTTCTCTTTATATTTTGAAATCTGAGTGAGATATAGAATTCTTCAAAATGAATTCCTAAGGCAGGCACTTGAGAACTTGAAATGCATATGTATGTACACAAGGAATATCCTAATCCCTCAATTATTGGCCCTGCTCTTGGTCTTCAATTAAGTTAGCTGGTCTGACTTCATGTATTCAGCCCTATCACAATGTGATTTTCCTCGAAGGACAGGAAGCACCATTAATTCTACCCGAGACTAGAAAAAATGTTAGAGAAAGTCTTGCTAAGATAATAAGGTTATTTTCTATAGTATCTATTACTTTGAAGCTCTGCTTGATCCTTGGAAATTAAGCATGTTGCTCTCATTGGCAGGAACTAACCTTCCCAGGTTAAAAACATTTTTAAAGAAACATATTTTGGAATAGTGTTATTTTCTGTGTGGGTTTGGGTAACATGAAAAATTAGCCATAAAATATATATTTCTTAGGAATAGTCTTATTAATTTGACTGATATAACATCTAATCATTTGTTCTTTAAAGGCCAGTGAACTATATAATTATTTTTATATTGAGTCTTCCCAAAGGAAAGACTTTCTATAATATATAACTGTCAGTTTCACATAGGGAAGAAAAACTGGGAAATCGATCTTTGTCCCTCAACATAACACATTTTCCTTTATTATTTACATTGCTCACAGCCTTTATGCTTACTACCTACTAAACATAAGTACAAAATTCCTGACCTGAAAAATAAAAGGAGGCAAGACTAATACTAAGCAAGGGACAAAACAAATCTTATGTAGATGTTTACACAATCTTTTGAATACTTCCATTTTGGCAGGCAAGTGGATAGGTGCTGAGAAAAAAGAAAAACGTGTTAAAACATGAAAATGTTATAATACTTCTTTATGGTGAAAAATATAATGTAGACTGCATATATTATCTCTGATGAAACAGATTTCCATCTACACTAGAGTTCTTCTGTGGCTGATTTCCATAAAAGGGTGCTGAGAAAAAAGAAAAACGTGTTAAAACATGAAAATGTTATAATGCTTCTTTATGGTGAAAAATATAATGTAGACTTCATATATTATCTCTGATGAAACAGATTTCCATCTACACTAGAGTTCTTCTGTGGCTGATTTCAAAAGGATGACTCAAATAGAAAGAACTGTTTTGGTATATTTGTGATGGAGACATTTTATGAAACCAATTCAGCTGATGATTGAATGGAAGTAAATTTTATAAGCAGCTTGTTAATAAATGTGAAAATTTAGTCACCTTTTTCCTTTTTTCACCATCAGCAGGAGTAACTAGCAGCACTTCTACATAAAAGGAGAAACAACGGTGTCAGCAGTAGTAGTTAGAGGTTACCAATTTTTGTCAGTGTCTTTTAGCTTCTCAACACAGCTGTGGAGGAAGTGAAGTCCCTGTTCCCCTTCCCAAAATACAGGGCACCACCTGCACAAACTCCCAGCCTCCCCTCTTAGAGTAGCCAAATAACAGGCTGGTAGTCTATCACCTACAGGGATAATTTATTTTCATCTTGATGAGAAAGCAATTAACATCTTTCCCAAGGACAAAATTTGTTCCTCTTAACTAGGGTTTCTCAACCTGGGCACTACTGACATTTTGACATTGTCGGGACCTGGTCTGTGTCCCATAGGAAGTTCTGCAGCATTTTTGGCTTTCACACCCCCTAGATGCCAGTAGGACACCCTAGTTGTGATAATCGAAAATGTCTCACCCACTATGTGAGAACTATTGCTCTAATCTCAATTTGGGGATAAGAGAATTTGCTTTTTGAAGGGAAATTTCCCCTATTTATGGCATACAGCTTGACACATGGTAAGATACTTAATGAATATTTGCTTACTAACATCATACCAATGCTGACATCTTAAAAGGTTATTTATCCTAAGCCTAGTGTGAGTAAAGGCAATGGTTCTGAAGGTAGCTGTAGCTTCAATATTTTACTAGAATTGGTAAGAGTGGCTGAAAGTGCCAATGGGAGAACTATCATCTTGCCTTGATGGAAATTAATTATTCATGTTTCTGTGCTTTTAAAATATTTTAATATTGTGGCAACCTCTCTCAAATGATTGAAAGAATCAAACTAGTACTGGGGTGGCCACAGAAGTAGAGGTAAGGCCAGTGCTAGGTACCCTGATGTTAAGAGAAAGACTAATCTTTGGAGGCTACATAAGTATCTTCTGGACCTGGGGGACCGACACCTACAAAAATTAAAAGCAGGCTTTGGAAAGCATGGGGGAATCCTTTTAAATCAAAAGGGATGTCAATCTGAATCAACTTTGGGTTAAGGTCTATTTTGCACTTGCACAGAATGTTAATTAGTGAAATGTTTTCACATAAGATTATTTTATTTGACCCTCACAATAGCCCTGAGAATTGGGTAGGAAAGTCATATTAACTCCGTTTTCCAGGTAAGGGAACCCAGTAGGTCAGAAAGGCTAAGTGACTGGTTCAAGGCCAAATAGCTCTGGTAGAACTAGGACTGAAATCCATATATTAATTCGACATACATTAACTCATTTAATTCCTATCACAACTATATCAAGTACAATAATTTATTCCCATTTTATAAATGTGAAAACTAAGGCTCCAAGAGGTGAAGTAGTGCAGGTTTTCTGATACCACTAATCCACACCCCAGACAAGGTCGAGTGGCGCTAATTCCTAAATAAGAATAAGAGGCCCTATTATTGGACCATTTAGGAGTGAGACTAGAAAGTATACTTGTGTAAAATAAATCCTGAACAAGTTATATTTCAGCATAGATTAATAACAATTATGCAACCATGACTAGTGCTTTTTTGAGATTATTTGAACCTTCGTCACTTCCTCAGTGCTCATTTGTATTTGTCAACCCTGTTTCCTGCTAGTGACCAACAATAAAAACTTCAGAAAATGAAGTGGACTTTGCATGCTTTTTTAAAAATTGAGGAGGGGAGAAAGAAACCTAAGTGGGAAATCAGGGTATTGCACTAAGGCAAATTCCTTGTAGCGTCAGGAAGAAAAACATATTAGAAGTGAGTCCAGACAGCTTAGAGACAGAAGGCTTCATGTGCTCCCTGAATGTGACAGCCAAGAAAAAACTGCAGGGCAGTAATTTTGATTGGGGAAGGAGGTTGTTTGAAAACAACCTTGCCACCCTACCCCCAAATAATCACTTAATTCCCCACACCTAAAAAATAAATGTATTTTAAAAGACACAACTAAGAACTCAAACTTTTTAAATTGTCCCTGCCCATTCTTGGCCTATATGCAAAATTTTAGATTACCAAAGTTCCTAAAATGATAATATGCCTCTCAGAAAGGAGGACTAGAAACTCCCCTAGGTTTAACCATTAAAAACTCAAATAAAATTCTGTAGAAAGCAGCAAATTCAGTGGGATTTAACAGTCATTTGGAACAAAAACATAAGATAGAAGTATATTCATTGGAAATTGATCATTTTTAAAGTCAGCATCCAACACTGGCAGTCCCTTTTCATAATTGCCAACACTGGATTCTGTCTCTGCCAAGCACTGTTCTAAGTACTTTACATGTACTAACTGACTTAATCCCCAGAACAACCTTATGCGATAGGAATTATAACCTTAATTTTATAGGTAAGAAAACTAAGGTTACAACCCAAACTCTAGCATTCTGGAACTGATGAAATGATTGAGTTTTAAAGTAAATGGGGCTGGGGGTGGAGAGAGGGGTGATGAACTACACTGGGAAACTAAATTAAACAACAAACAAAAAAATCCCTCAACTCCTTCCCTACCATATAAAGTATTACAGAGTGAGAGCCTGTATAACTGATGCTATTGCCCAAACAGGGGCAAACTTTAAGAATAGATTTCTATGACAATGACTAAGCATTTAAATTTTCTCAGTGATTCAATCAATTGTTTAAAGCTGAGTTTAAAAGTTCCTTGGATAAAATTTAAACTTGGAAAAAATAAATACAATGGATTTTCCACATCTACCTTAAACCTATATTAACCTATGAAATAAAAAATGGGACACTAAGTGACAGTCATCATTTTATATCCAGGGTAAACAATATTAATCTTAATTAGGTTATGGACTCTTCTCAAAAAAGTATTGTTTAATGATTATTTGGGACAGTTCAATTAGTCCCAGAAATATAAGCTGGGTTTTCTCCAGTCTTTATTTTTATTGAAACACTGACCAAGTTACATACATTTTTTAACAAAGGTGACAATAGTCTCAAAGTATCTCTTCTGAGATATTTCTTAATTATACAGGGGAAAATAGTAACTTCACAGTGGGAGAAACCTGGCAGACACTATCTTAACTAACTGATCAAGGTTAACTAACATTGCCTGTAATAAGACATTTTGATCTCACGTATCCTTGATCACTGAGAACTTACCACTTCTGTAGTATGTTGCCAAAAAAAGGCATAACCTCAATGTAATCACAAGAAAACACCAGACAAACCCAAACTGACATTTTACAAAATAACTGCGAGTACTCATTAAAATTGCCAAGGTCATGAAAGACAAGGAAAGACTGAGAAACTGTCACAGATTGGAGGAGACTATGAAGGTGCCATGACATGCAATATGGGATCATGTATTGGATCTTGGAACAGAAGAAGGACATTAGTAGAGAAACTGATGAACTTTGAATATGGTCTACAGTTAACAGTATTGTACCAATGTTAATTTCCTGGTTTTGATAAAATATACCCTGGTTATATAAGTTGTTAACATTAGAGGAAGCTAAGTGAAGGGTGTATGTAAACTTGCTGCATTCATTTTCCAAGTTTTTTCTGTAAGGCTAACATTATTTCAAAAAAAAAATTAAAAGCTTATGAAAGGAAATAGAATTGGGGGCTGGGAAGAGGAAGAGTAATGAACAAGCAGCAGCCCTGGATAATTTTGATACATTTCATTTAAAAGCTTAAAAAATATATATATATGAGGGGTCTTTGAAAAGTTTGTGGAAAGATTAGTATTATTTTTTAATTCTATTTTTTTTTTTAATAGTTTTTTTTTTTCCTTTTTGTCTTTTTTCGTGTCCGGCAACGGATCGCAACCCTCAGTGTCGCACCCGTACCGGACCGGGACGGGCAACGGGATCGCAAACCTCGGTGCTGGCTGCACCCGCACCTCGCTCAGCCAGTGAGCGGGAACCGGTCTGTATGTGGGATCCGAACCCTCGGCAGGAGCGCCGCCGCACTCCCAAGCGGCGCACTGTAGCAGTGCGCCACCGGGCCGGCCCTTAATTCTATTTTTCCATGAATGTTTTGAATACCCTTGTAAATCTTATTTATTTATTTATTTTTGGCAGGGGGGCAGCTGGCTCAGATGGGGATCCAAACTCTTGACCTTGGTCTCACAAGGTTGTTCTCTAACCAACTGAGCCAACTGGCCACCTTTGAATACCCTTGTAAATCTTGAAAAGCCAGAACACCAAATACTTTCTTGCACTGTCACTAATTATTTCATTATGATAGAGTCTTTATATTAGAAGAGACATTTGTGAAGGACTAAGCCATGACTGTACTTAGGGCAAACCCTGAGAACTTGTGTCCTCGACAGTCATGAGGATTATACCCAGGGCTCCTTCATGAATCCTCAAATTTAAAAACCAGCTCTATAGCACACGATTTTTCTCATCCTATAAAATGATAACAATACTTCCCACACCTCATTGGATTTGTCTTGAGGACTGAATGAGAACAACAAAGCTACACTGAGACTTGATGTTAGGCCATCTGCTTGGTTCACTGAGTAAATGCACTATTCGTTTTCCTTTTATAAACCAATCTCAGCGCAGGACTCGAACTTATGTCTCTGCAAAATTACAAAAGACTATAAGTCACAGACTTTTGGGTACCTTAAAGTTATTCAAGCTGAGAGTTAAACCAGTGATTATAATGCAATGTTTAAAAAACCCCATATATGTTAACTATGCAATTAGTTAGGCATACAAAGTAGGTCTTAGGAGTTTCATCTTTCTCAGCCTCTAAACAAGTGTTTATGATCTGCTATTTATAGATAATTTTGATACCATGTAAGAAGTTCTAGCTTTATACCTCTCTTAATACATAACAGACCCTGAAATATAACAAAAGACCTCAAAAAATCATTGCGATTAGTTTCAAAGCTGAATGCTATATATACGTTTGATTCTTAACAGGGGAAAAAACAGCACATCTAAACAAATGAGTTAGACGTATTCCCTGTTCTTAAAGAGAAGTTAACTTTAAGTCTTTTACTTTCAAAATTCCATTATAAGTTCCCTTTGAAAGTAATGGGAAAAGAAAAATGCAGTTGAAAATTCAAATTACAAATAAATCCTCAGTATTGTTTCTAACTGTAAAGTCGGCTACCAATAGAGAGAAATCATTAAAAGATAACAATTATTACTACTCTCATTAATGAATAAGTTTCATCTTGTGGGAATTTCAATTTTTTCTTTGGTTTGTTTAAAGTTCTCAAAAGTAGCAGCTCATCTTTCTTTGACCAAATCATAATGTTGTTCCCATAAATTTTTATAGCAGTAATTTAGAGCCATTGTGTGTGGGAGGCTAAGAACTAAGCTTACTTTAACCTGAGGCACTGACAATGTAACACAAATTGAAGCCAGAGAACCTACCTCTCTATTCCATCGCTATCACCACAACCACAAGCTAGACAACCTTCTCATCAGAGGATAAAATCCAGATAGTATTAAAGCATCTGCCAGTTATACTTGGAATCACACACTGAATAGCTAGCTGTCTGCTCAGTGTTCTTTCACTTAAGCACCTCATAATGTGTGTGGGTGGGCCTGTGTTACGCAAAGTAGGTAAACACTACATAATTCTACATTCTATTGGCTGCAGTGAGAATTCGCTTCTCCCCCACCTCCTCCTAAGGAAGTCTGTGGCCCAAAAGGGAAGAAACGGAAGTAAGAGGAAGCAGAGAACAATTTTTAACACAGACTTAATATCAAGTTATGGAATAAGGTACTTCAAAAGAAAGAATTCTATTTCTTAAAAGGCTGCCTGGATTAACCATATAAATGCTCTACAAATGTCAGAATTATAACTAACATACTGAACTACCTTTTCATGATAGTGAAATAGCCTATTTTAAGATTAGTACAATTCTCAATTTATTAAGAAACATTCCATTTAAGAATACAGAAAAATAAATACAATTCATATGTAAAGAAAGAGTGCCCTCTTAGTAATATTAAATGAATATTAAATGAATCCAATTTTGGGGGTCTGGTTATAAAATATCATGCCAAGCATAAAAAGAGGTGAATATTCAATCACATTTTCAGTTGATCATGCTTGTTTATTTCTAGCTTATTATACTTTATACTTTAAAATAAATTAGATTCATTTGGTGCTCACGAACATGGAGAAATGATAGCAGTACCTAGAGGTAAGTTGAGATTGGACAAGCTTCATCAAATAGCTACTGAAGGCACCCTCTTTATTAACTTTTGCTGCTCTCAGATTATCCCACTTCTAAATTCCACTCGAGGAGTTACTGCCTGCTATTCCAAATTTTCACATACCCCTTCACAGGAAAAGAAACGTTCTCTTATGGTGAATGGTTGTGCATGGAGATAGTCAATTCCTTCATACAGCCAAAGGTGAACCTACTTTGTGCTTAATTACATTTAAGATTTTTAAAAGAATGCTAAAATTAAGTCACAGGAATAAATGCTGGTTCATATTTATTCAATAAATTGCACATACAAATCATCAATACTCTTCACCCATTCAGCTGAAGTTCAACTTGAGTCTAGGTGCCCGATATTCTCCTATTAAAGTTCTTTATTAGCCCTCAAGTGTTCAACCTTATTGTAAAAAATAATAATCACTCTAACAGAGCCCCAAAATTGGTATTGAAACCCACTGTCCACAACCTCCTACGTAAATGGCTATTTAGACAATTTGAGACTTAATTCATTACACTATACCGAACAGTACATTTCTAGTGACTGGAAAGTAAGTGCTCTTGGTGACCTTAACTGGAATCATTCAAAGTCCTACCTACAAATACATTGTATCTTTTTTAAAAGTCATATAAAAGTACTTCTGGTGGCCCTAGTTTATCTGCAAGGCCTCTTCACAATGTGTACACAGGACAACAGCTCTGGCTCACATCGGGGATATTGTTTTTAAGAGAACATCACCACATCAATACCTTGACACTTAATGCCTGCCTTGGCACAAAATGAACCACCCTCTCTCTTAAAGCTGAAAGTTTACTTGTGTTGCTTCCCAGCATTCCATAACTGTGTTCATTTACTGAAGAATGTCATTCCCCATTCTTCAGTAAATCTGTATAATGTTTCTTTTGCTTGTTGCATTGGCCCACTTAGGTTGCAGTGAAATAAATCTGCTCAGGTATCCTGCTTATGTCCAATATATGTCTAGTCCAGGAAACATACTTGCAAAGATGATCTATGCATATTCTAAGATTTTGCAATCTGGTGATCCTGCCTTGTCATGTGATTCTAGGCTGATGAAATTGCTCAAGAAGCTGGACATGACAGGTTCAATTTGCATACCAAATAGAATGTAGTCGTGGTTGACTGTATGCCTTAAACTTGATTCCATAACAAAACTTGAGGACCTGCCATCTTTGAACCATCATATCATCAACTCTCTTAATTTTGGAAGGATATTTCTTGCTTAACCCTAGGACAATAGAAATAACAGCTCATATGATCTCATCATTACTACCTTAGTGATTAAAAATAGAGCATTAAGGGCCGGCCCGTGGCTCACTCGGTAGAGTGCGGTGCTGATAACACCAAGGCCGCGGGTTCGGATCCTATATAGGGATGGCCGCTTTGCTCACTGGCTGAGCGTGGTGCTGACAACACCAAGCCAAGGGTTGAGATCCCCTTACCGGTCATCTTTAAATCTTTGAACCATCATATCATCAACTCTCTTAATTTTGGAAGGATATTTCTTGCTTAACCCTAGGACAATAGAAATAACAGCTCATATGATCTCATCATTACTACCTTAGTGATTAAAAATAGAGCATTAAGAGTATAAAAATTCCTTACGTATTTCAAGATCTGTGTTTATGTCAAATAATCTCCTAAGGAAATACATTTTTATTAAAGACAAAACCTCCATATTTTCTAAGTGATCATGAAGAGCTATTTTTATAATGAACATGTGTTTTATTTATAATGATATTTTGATTAATAACATCATGGAGGCCAGTCAAATACAAAAACAAAACATAACCAAAACTCTAAGTAGCTTTCTTGGCTGGTGATAATCAAAGTTACCAAACTTTCACAAATGGATCAGAATCTCAATGACCATTCCCCTACTCTTCTATATCCCACTTGGCGTACAGGTATCTTAAACTTCCTTATCCTTCTCTACAGTGTCTGAACCTCAGGCAATTATCTCAGTTGAGCTCAGGGACCAATGATAAAACTTTCAGTACCCTGATACTTCAAAAAATCACTCCAGACAAAAAACAAAACCAAGTGCACGTACCTCACAATTTCCAGGCCTTTCAGATGTTTCTTTTCTTATAGTCCTATTTGTCTTTTTAGTTGCAGTTATAAGTTTTGGTTTCACCTTTGGACACAACTGACCTCTGGGAGCTTGATTCTTCTCTAATGACCTCTGAATACTTCCAAGGATGTAATCAAGGACTCATTCCGCATAGTCCCTTTACCTCTAGCCACACCCTGAGCAGGTGTGTAAATCATTTCTTCCTTTAGTTCTACATCAGTGGTGACGCTCAGGTCATGTTCCTCTAACCCACAACACAAATTCACATAGATGGCATTTACTATTCTCTAGTAAGTCCTTACAGAATATCTACATGTGCTTAGTTTTTACTTGTCAAATCCATCTAACACCAATTCTTTTGAGAAAACATACATTAGGCCTAAGATTTTTCAACAAGGCATAACTTTTCCTTGTTATGGGCAGGAAGAAGAAGAAAAAAACTGTTGGTGTTACAGAATCAAAAAATCAATCATATTTTAAAGGTGGAAAGAACCTTAAAGAATATATTTATTATTGTTCAATTTGTTCAATTTTCCTTTCAATTACCTCATTTTATAGATGAGAAAAATCTATATCCAGAAAGGGTAAGTTATTTGATGAAGGTCATAGGGCTAAGTAGTGGTGCTAGCTAACAGACCTTTCAACTCCTATGTTGAGAGTTTGTTTCATTAGTGTTGGAAGCTATACCACAAGCACTAAAGAACTCAGCAGCCAATCAACAAGTTACTCATATATTGTACTGTGTGGTATTACTACATGAGATGGCCAAGTATTCATTGTTAGCTCTATTTCTTGTTATATGTTGTTATAGTTTTATACCATAAAGAAAAAGTATGATGATAGGCATACCATAGAGATTTGTTTGTTTTTGCTTATCAGATACAGCATGCTTCCCTGAATTGGCTGTTGACACTCCCACTTTATGGGCTTTGCTCATCTGGAAGTCTCCTTAAACAAACAAAAGAAATCTGGATATCAAAAGTACTGCTGCATATAACAGTACTATGAATGGGAAAATCATATTGCAAATCATATTTCTGCTAAAGGACTTGTATCTAGATATACAAAGAACTCTCACAACTCAATAGTAAAAATATAAACAGCCTAATTAAAACTTGGTAAAGGATCCAAACATCTATTTCTCCAAAGAAAATATATAAATAGACAATAAGTTCAAAAGAAGTTGCTCACTATTAGCCATCAGGGAAATACAAATCAAAATCACAATGAGATACCAATTCACACCCATTAGAATGGCTATAATAAAAAAAATCAGATAATGGTAAATATTGACAAGAATGTGGAACAGTTGGAATTCTCAATCATTGCTAGTGGGAAAGTAAAATGGTAGCCACTTCAGAAAACAGCCTGTCAGTTCCTCAAGAGTAAACAAAGTTATTATATGACCCAGGAATCCAACTCCTACGGATATCCCCCCAAATTAAAACCAATGTCCATACAAAGACTGTGTATCAATGTTCATAGCAGCATCATTTATAATAGTCAAAAAAGTGGAAACAACCCAAATGTTTATTAATTGATGAACTGATAAACAAATTGTGGTATATCTATACAATGGAATATTATTTGGCAATAAAAAGGAATAAAGTACTGATGCTGTACACATTACAAACATGGTTTATCCATGGAATCATAAAATTTGTGTTCTTTTGTGACTGACTACTTTCACTTAGCAAAATATTTTCAAGGTTTATCCAAGTGAAAGCAGTCACAAAAGACCACAAATTTTATGATTCCATTTATGTGAAATGTCCAGAAAAGGAAAATCCAGAAACAGAAGGTAGATTAGTGGTTGCTTGGGGGGGGGGGGGGGGGGGGGGGGG
>NW_007727935.1:223354-228964 GCF_000696425.1 Galeopterus variegatus | reverse complement strand
GGGGGGGGGGGGGGGTTGGGAGGGAGGCATACATTAGGGGATTAGGGACTGATAGCTAAAAGGTATGGGGGTTTCTTTTGTAGGTGATGAAATGTTCTAAAATTGATTGTGATGATAGCAGCACAACTCTGTGACAATACTAAAAGCCACTGAAGCATATACTTTAAGTGGGTAAATTGTATGGTATGTAAATTATACCTCAACAAAGCTCCTACAATAAATAAGCAAGCAAACAAATAAAGCAGTAGGACATAAAAAAAAAAAACCTGCTACAGACTCCAGGATCACTGGATGCTGGCATACATGGAATTCAAACACGGATCTTATGTAACTTTAGAACTTACATAAAATTTTAAAAATTCTAGATATTTTAACTCTGACTTCTTGAACCAGAGAAACTGAGGGAAACTAATCATTTGAGCATTCTAATAAGATAGGTAAGTTTTCACAAACAGAGGTGAAGACTTTCCCAAATCAACTGCTTTTTGAAATCATGAAATTAAATTAGGTTTGGAATTTTAAATCTCATATTCTGTTTCAGTCTAGCTTTAATTGTAGACATGGGTTTTTTCTTTGTTTATGTTTTTGCTGACATCTTACATCACCTTCAATGAATGCAACTGAGGAGTGTTTTCTCTGACATCATCCAATTCTCTGACACCAACTGGGCATCCAACAATTCAATTCAGTTCCGTGGAGTTAGTGTCACATCCCACAAGTTAAAGGGCACAACCCTAGAAGACTCCCCTGACTTCAGATGCCAATCAAAAGTCTTAGGCCACCTGTACTTCTGACCCACCGGCTATACCCACAACCCCTTGGGTTCCATAATTTACTAGTATGGCTCACAGAACTCAAAAAAAAACACTTCACTTATGTTTCTGGTTTATTATAAAGAGTATAACTCAGGAAAAGCCAAATGGAAGAGACACATAGGGCAAGGTACTTGGGAGTGTGGGGCAGTGGAGCTTCCATGACCTCTCTAGGCATGCCACCCTCTTAGTACTTTGATGTGTTCACCAATCCAAAAGCTCAATCTCTAGCCCCCGCCTCTTTTCCAGAGGTCAGTGAGTGAGGATGAAAGTTCCGACCCTCTAAAATCACTTGCTCCTTCTTGTGACCAGCCCCATCCCGAAGCTATCTAGGGACCCCACCCTAAGTCAGCTCGTTATAAACTCAGGTGTGATCAGAAAGGGGCTTGTTATGATTAACAAAAGGCATTCCTATCACTCAGGAAATTCCAAGGGTTTTAGGAGCTCTGTGCCAGGAACCTGGCGTGGCAGAAAGACCAAACAGATTTTTATGTTATACCACAGCAACATATCAAATTAAGTTGAATATTCAAATAAACAGTTCAATATAAAACCATGGCCAATATAATTTTGCTTAATTCTTATGAGGGCAAAGACATACCAAACCAACAGACTTGGTATTTAGTTCAGTGCCTGTTATTTAATACAAATACCTGATCTCTTAATTACCTAGCCTGCTCATCTACCCAGCTAATAGTACTATTTGGCTAAATAGCAAAAATCGATGTCCTCTAGTAACTAATATTTCTAGGTGACCAGATGATGATATCCCTCCACCAGAGAAGTATGAAGAGCCACCCTTCTCCTAATATTACAGATTAGTAATTTCCATTAAATGCTTATAATGATTTCTTCTATTACAATAATTGTGGGCTTCCTTTGCAGTTTAATTAAATTAGATGTTGGAGCAGTTTTCAAACCAAGGGTTGTGGTCTCCCTACTTTTTAATTTTGTACATCTAGAGTAACCTATGATGCAATTACTAACCCAACAAATATTATTGAGCATTCACTATAACGTCAGAAGCTATGGGAGTATTCAAAGTCATGTAAAACGTATGGTTCCCTATTCTAACACTTGTTTACTTGTGGTTATGAAAAAAGGTATAAATCAATCAGCCCAGATTGATTACAACCTAAATCCATACAGGACAGGTACTATATTAATGCGAAACTGCAAAACTTCAAAGAAAAGTGTTACCACTTAGGTGGAAGAGGATCCAGGGATAGCTTCATAGAAGGAGAGGTATTTGAATTGGATCTTGGGAGACAGACTAGATTTTGGTAAGTGGAGAAAAGACATTTCAGGTAGAAGAAACACTTGTATCAAGATAAAAAAGACAAGGAGAAAACAACAACAACAACAACAAAAACTATATGTGTGCTCAGGAAAGTGTACGTCAGTAGGCTCCCTGGAGTGAAGGGTTTGGTTAGGAGACCAATAAAGAGTAAATATGTGGAAATCAAGAACCATGTCTTTGTAAGCTCAGTGACTATCTGCAAGCAGTGAGTAAATGTTTAATAGCTGAATGAGATGTAGCTGGAAAGGTAAAAGGCCTTAACAATGAGGGTAAAGAGATTGAGCTTCACCCTGGAGTTAATCAACGTTCTTTAAAAGAAGTTTCAGAAAGGGGGAGAAAACATGTATATAGCAGGTACTAAATATTTTACATGGTAAACTAATCTTTAAAACTGTCCTATGACAGATGAGGAAATTAGGCTAAATAATTTGCTCAAGGTCATTTAGAAACTAAGCAGCAAAAGCTGAGATCTCAATTTAAGTATATGTTCTTTCTACCATTCTACACTGCAAAAAAAAAAAAAAAAATCAACCAACCAACCAGGGCAACAATGTCCAGGGCAAACATAATGTATTACATCAAATTTTAATTTTTAGTCTGTTACTGCAGTATGGTAAATTGCTTTTTGCCAAATTTGGATGGAATTTAGGAAGTCTGACCCCAAATAAAGACTATGTAGCACACATAAAACTCACTTTTGGGATTCTTGGGAGTAAGATGGATTGCATAGATACTTTTCAAATACAAATATGTTAAAGAAATAAGAAACTGTATATAAAGTTGAGGATGCTTATTAAACTATGTAAAACTAGCCAGAATTGATCAGAAGGAATCTCTGCCTGATGTTGGATATGGTCTTCATAATTTTAGATATCAAGAACCAGGACAAAGTTAATCAAGTATGAGTTTACTTACAGATAGGGATGGGGAGCGAGGTGGAGTGGATTGGAACCAAACTAAATAAATTATCAATTATGATTTTTAATATTTGTACACCAAAATATAAAACTTCACTTGAAAAAATTCAGTTCCGTACAAACAAAACATAGGACAACAATTATTGATTCCTTTTTACATCTTGACAATATAGAAAATCTTTTTTTTTTTTGTCTTTTTTCGTGACCGGCAACGGGATCGCAACCCTCGGTGTTGCTCCCGCACCTCGCTCAGCCAGTGAGCGGCCGGTCTGTATGTGGGATCCGAACCCTCGGCGGGAGCGCCACCGCGCTCCCATGCAGCGCACTGCAGCAGTGCGCCACCGGGCCAGCCCTAGAAAATCTTTTTACACTATACTCTTTCGACAATGGATAGACTACCAAGACCAAAAAAAAATTCCCTGAAAGCATATTAATTTGCAAAAGCCTGGCTTATTACAATAATACTTTTGCTGATATTTATTAAATAACAAACCAATGGAGGATGAGGCATAAAACTCATCAAATTCCAAGCCATTAAGAGTTTATTTGAAAACTTTGAATCAAAGAGGCATGATTCTGTATAAAACTTGCTGGGCCACCATGCTTTAGTAGATCACTACATCACAGCAATGTTTTCTAAACAATGCTAAGTGAGTAAGTTTTTAACACTGATGAATATGGCTTGAACTAGAAGTGGATGTCTTCTGGGAACTTCTGTTTATTAAAAATACATTCATTTTGGCTGGTCAGTTAGCTCAGCTTGTCAGAGCATGGCACTGATAACACCAAGGTCCAGGATTTGATCCCTGTACTGGCCGGCCACCCCCCCAATATATATTTATATATATTCATTATATATTATATATATTCATTTAACGCTGTTTTAAGCTTTTCCCCAACCCTCTATTTCCAATGAGACCCTAACTGTGACAACTGCAATTGTGCTAACTGTAGTTCTTTTTCTTATTGTCATAGGATTACCGTACCTGAAATTGGAGCTAACATGGAAAATCTAGCTTGGTGCCTCAGTTAACGCTTTAAAGTTGAAATTTAGCTCCCCTCTAACTACATTGTTAGGACTGACCACTAGACATAAACGAACAGCTTTTATGACATAGACATAAAATTGCTGATATCTGGATCTATAAGTTTGTAGGTTTTTTTCTTCCTTTTACTTTTCACCATGGAGTGGTTGGTCTATCACCATCACTGTGTTTACTGAGTCAAATATCTATAAGGACAAACAGCAAAGCTTCCTGTTCATTCCAGCTAAATCAATTAGGTTATTCACACATTTACTGAACACTTGCCAAAGTCCCCCTTTTTTTGGTATCAATAAAATGCAATTTTATAATAAAGGTTTATTTTGTTTTGAAAAAAAGCCAGGGCTCTCAAATTCACAGTATTACTTTGCAACTCTTGCTTCTCTTGCCTTCAACATTGTGTGGGTGGAGGAAAGAAACCAAGACATTCAGAACAAAATGTGAAGTCAAGGGAAATTTTTAGACAGCAATAAATTGTGAAAATCACTTAAACTTACTGTCAGAACAATCTTTTGTAGAGAAACATAAATGGAGGCATTTAAATAAAACCCTGGCATTCGATGAAAAAACACTAGGCTCAGAATACCATAAATACTAATTGGGCTCTTTTTTCATATAACTCAATAAACTGCAATGAAAACCATATTTGAATAGGTTTTGTCTAATTGCTTTTAATACCTTTTTAAAAAGAAGACATTATTTGAAGACTTAAATTCTTAATCACTTATGAAATATATTATTCCCTTTTTGTGATTATGAAAATGTTCTTCAGTAAATATTTAGACTATTTATAAATTTTCCAAGACCAATCATTTAAAGTCACACTGTATCTTGGAAGGCCCATTTTAAATAAACCATCCTCTATTTGTAAAACACACTAAGACCTATAGAAACACCAAACAAACAAATACACTACTTATCCCAGAAGATATAGAATACAGTCTACAATTGCTAGTATTGCTGATCCACATATAATCACAGGAATTTCTTAAATGAGAGAAGAGTAAACTAGCACCTTCTAAGGCAATGTATGTACTATTATGTTTTCATGCAAGTCACTGATTATCTCCTGAGTGAAGCAATGTAATTTTTGTTAGAAATGATTCTCAACTCTATTATACACTACAAAGAATCATTTTGACAGCCGAATTAAAAAGCTCCTCCTTTGCTGTGTCCCAATAAGCTCCATAACTTTTGATTTTTCAGTTTCAAATCACGTGCCTTTTATGTACGCCATAGTCCAAATTCTTCCCAACTTTTCCCTAAATTTATAGTGACACAGCTGTCTCTATATCACATATTTTTGACAAAAAAATTAAACTGTATATACAATAAATTCTCAGCAAACAACTGTTGTTAATGCTATCATTATTCACTTGTGAAAAATTCTGATTATTTCAAGACCTATTTGATATACCTTTTCCAATCAGGAAGTCTTTCTTTATCCCATAAAGTGGGTATAATCTTTTTTGAGCTCCCAAATTTCATCTGCAGTTCTTTTATGAACCTTATATTGAGTTTTGCAGAGCACTCCTCCA
>NW_007727935.1:219190-222680 GCF_000696425.1 Galeopterus variegatus | reverse complement strand
ACTCCTCCAAGGGAGAAAGTGTTTTACTTATTTTGTAGTACTTAGTACTGAAGAAATAAAGGAAAAGAAGATTTTTTAACCATTTGTCAAATTAGATCTTATACACTCCTCCAAGGGAGAAAGTGTTTTACTTATTTTGTAGTACTTAGTACTGAAGAAATAAAGAAAAAGAAGATTTTTTAACCATTTGTCAAATTAGATCTTATAAAGTCTTCATTTTAATTTGGTAGATAAAGCATAAATATTTCTATGGTGTCAAGAAATTTAAAAGAAAAAAATAATATTTCCTAAAGACGGCAGAATTTTAAAGCCTTTTGGGGACAGATGTACTTATCATATATACATTAATATAAGAAATAGGAGGAGCTATCTAAATGATTATATTAGGGACTGTAATGTACTATTTTCCACTTCATTTCATATTTTTGGTGTTAAAATGTAAGAGTAACCACACAATGGGCATCTTATTTTCCTTTTCAGTGAGAATCAAGTTTTCATTTTCAGACTAAAATGTTATAGAAATCGACACAACACATAAAGCATCTGTTAGTGCCCTTCATAATACCTTACCCCTTACTCCTATTCTCTGTCTCCCCGTGGCACTGACCGTCTAGGAGAGAATCTTAGTTTTCAGGGTTCTTTATGAACTTCTTGGTCCAAAAGCCAAGTCTGCTTAAGACATTAAAGAACTAGTTATAAGGGCTGGCCAGTTACTTAGTTGGTTGGAGCACAGTGTTTTAAGACCAAGGTCAAGGGTTTGGATCCCCATACCTGCTAGCCGCCCCACCCCCCAAAAAAGAAATCAACAAGTATGATTACTACAGCTAATAGGAAAAATAAAATTATGGTATTTATTGTTTTAAAACAGTAATTTGGAGGTGAATTCATACAAACCCCAAATCAGCACTAAATTCTAAATAAGAAAAAAACCCAAAACTAACTGGTTTTTCCTAGTTCAGTGCCAACCCATAAAATGGAAAAGGTACTATCAAGCATTATGGACATCTATTTTCTGCTGCCCAGCAAACATTCACCCTTCCTCTGCTATAATGGTATTTTCATTTCCTTTTTGGAGAAAAACTCTCTTTTACTCTCAGTTTATGTGTATCCGGTGGAGTGACTACACCCTCAAACTAGATGGCTGGGCTCAGTCTCAAAAATAAGAGCTTCAGTCACAAGGCAATGAAGTGGGCCAGTTAGAGCCAAAGAGATTCAGTGAGACTGTTGCTGGGGCTACTAGGCAAAAGATGGTCACTCTTTCCAGCTACACATGACACTGTGAGGATTCAGGGGCCAAGGGAATTGAAGCTATCTTTTGCTCACGTAGGGCTGGATGATAAAGCTAACACCGAAGAAGCAGTGCTAAGAAATGTAAAGAAACTGAGTCTTGATGACATTATTAGAGCCTTGGGTGAAGCCATTCTTGAAGGCACATCTATCCTGGATCAATGCACACAAATCAATACATTTCCTTTTTTCCCCTTAAGCCTGTTTGAGTCGAGTTTTCTGTTACAATAGTCTTAACTGATATAACAACTACTTCAAGTGTATTTGTTTCCCCAAAAGTAAAAAACACTAGGTTATAGAATTAAGTTCCAAAAGCAAGGTGAAAAAATACTTTCTCACAGATGGTTCTGGCTTTCCAAAGTCAGTCCTCCTCTTAAGGCTCCCCTCCTCTAAGTTCAAAGGCTACAAGATTTTTTATCTTCTGCCTTTACATTGTTTTAATACAAAGGAAATTTTTATGACACAAAAGAATAAAAAACAATGCAAAAAAGAAAACAATTAGTAATAGGGGATGAGTTGGGGAGGGCAAATTATCTATAGAAACTTTAAATAGTAACCAGATGTGCTATTTATTTTTACTAAAGGCCTAAAAGAGTGTCGGAGACTAAAGCTTATAAAATCAAGCAGATTCAACTACATGTAGAATCTAATACAAAAACATCAAAATACTAAAATCAAAGTTCCTATTCAAAATACAGCTGATAAAAATTAAAATTCACAGAAAAACTCCTTGGGAAAAATTGAAATGTCTTGGAACTTTAAAACCAGGCAAATCACTACATAATTTCAATAGGTAACAGTTAATCATACTCATAAAAATTCTTGACTTTAAGCATGCTATGTGGTTATGACATGCCACTGAGCCCCCAAGTCATTCTGAAAATGTTTAGCAAAAGAAGGTTGAAAAAGTAAGTAAATTACAACAACTATAGTCACTATAAGAGTAATGTAAAGCCAGTATTTCTACTTTCTAGGAATTTTGGTGACTTAACTGCTAATAAGAAAGGGAGAGAAATAAAAATACACGAAATAAAATGGAACTAAGATATAGGTTCTTGTGCTTCTCAAATCATACTGAAGTGAGCTTTACCTGCATATTTTAGATCTTCTACATTTTAAGCACCATGTGTGAGCACTAGAATGAATTACAATACTCTTATGACCACAATGAGACCATTTATATGGAGTCCACATGCTACAGGATGAAATAAATTATTATTACTTGAGATGAAGTAGAATAGAGTGGGTTAAGGGAGGTGTGGAGACAGACTGTCTATGTCTGAGTCTTGGCACCATCATTTAATAGCTGTGAGACTTGGACCAACTTCACTAAGGCTCAATTTCCTTCCCTGTAAACCTAGGATAATAATAAATAACAATAATAACTAACACATATGGAGTGATTATCATATAAGTGTTAGCCATTTTTCAAAGAGCTTTACATATTAATTTTCTAACTCTTAATAATGTTCTTAGGAGATAACTAATATTGTCATCTTTGTTTTATAGAAGAGGAAACTGAGACCCAGATCAGTTCAGTAAATAGTCTAAGGTCACACAGCTAATAAGTGTAGGGCTGACACCTGGGACTGGAACCTGAAATGTCTTGGTTAAGAGCCTATACTTGCAATCATTGTATCCTACTACCTTTCAATATAATATGGGATACTTCAAAAAGTTCATGGAAAAATGTAAATAAAATAATACAAATCTTTCTATGAACTTCTGAAGTACCCTCGTATTACCTACCTCAAAAGATTGTTATGAGACATTAAACAACTGTCTAGCACATACTAGTAGCTCAATAAAGGTTTATTATTAGAGTTCTTCTGACAGTCAATTTCTATTTACCTGAATATTTATATAATCAATTATTGAGAAATGATTACTTTAGTATGGAAACTACTGCCTGCTAAAGAGAATTTTGGGGGCAGGAGGGGTCAATGCTGAAAATAAATTTCTACTAATGGTAATAAATCACTTCAAAAACTTGAAGTCTGGTACTACTGAGTTTGACCATGGGCATGGGAGTTTGAGATACTTTTAAGATATCCTTGGGGGCAGTTAATAACAAATGTAGTAAAAATATGGGTCTGGAACTAGGAGGAGAGATATGGGCTGGAAATATTCAACCTACAGATTAATTACCTAGGTTAAGAGTATACAGTAAAATGAGAGCCTAAGGCTAAACATTGAGGAATTC
>NW_007727935.1:216210-217613 GCF_000696425.1 Galeopterus variegatus | reverse complement strand
AAGGTCCAAAACTGTTTTGAGAACAGTAAGAATTTCATATGGCTTAAGCACAGTAATAAAGGGAAAATGAGGAAGAAGAGTCTAGAGGGGTAGAGGTTAGGGTAAACTATGTAAAGACTTGTAAGCCAGGATAGAATTTGGAACAGATCTTATAGGAATTCAGGAACCAGTGCAGGGAACTGACAATTATTTTTTTCAGATTCTCAACCTTGACAAACTGAAGTAATTCCATCTCCTGCACCAACCTGTCCTACCCCTAGTCTTTGTGCTTCAGTAAATGGCACCACTATTAACGAGGTAATTGCTCATACTAGCAACCTGCAAGTCCTTATATACCTCCTTCTACCTCATCCTCCATATCCTATCCTGTCTATCCCCATGTCCTGTCATGTGACTTCTACAACATACTCAACTCTCCCACCTCAGGGTCTTTGCTCAAGCTGTACTCTCAGCCTGGAACAGTACTGTTCCTGCTCTTTACCTAGCTGGCTCCTTCTCATTCTTGAAATAGCTCAAGTGTTAGTTCCTCAGAAAGCTTTCTCTAACCACATAACATAACACACAGTCCCCTCCGGTTACTGTCTCATAGCACCTTGTTCTGTATTGTATATTTACTTGTTTTCTATATCTATGTCNTTTTTTTTAGCATAATTATATATCTTTTTATCATGAAGAGCAAGCATTTGAAATATGATGATAATTACATTGGCTCTTCCTTCTCCCTACTGCCAGCCTTCATTAATGCCCATCCACCAAGGGCATTATTGTGAGGTGTTCCACAGTGAAACTATGATCTAATGGAATTTTCCCAGCTGCAAATTAAGCACCATATTAGGCACTAGGAAGACAAGGAAAACTAAGACGTGGTCCTTGCCTTTAAGAAACTCATGTAAGACAATTTAATGTCAATATAATGTGGTAAAAGTAGTGTCTGGGCCTCGTGAAAGCAAAGAACACTCATCCCAGTTCAGGGGGTGGGGTCAGACTGCTTCCGTACAAACAATACCCACTCATTCATCTTCTGAGCAGCTCCTATATTTCCTAGATCCTGGGAACACAAGGACAATAAGCTTAGATCTCTATACCCATGTGGCTCACGGCTTAGTGGAGTGTGTCCAGATATGTTAAGAGAAATTCTAATACAATGTGATAAGTGCCATAACAGAGGCATTAACCAATTGGCAGTAAAAAGGCCTGAGATACTAACCTAAATCTGGAGACGGCTTTATACAACAATAATATTCAAAATGGGCTTTGAATAATACAAAGGCCTCAGCCAGAGATGGTTATTTGAAACAAAAAATAACATATGCAAAGGTCCAAAACTGTTTTGAGAACAGTAAGAATTTCATATGGCTTAAGCACAGTAATAAAGGGAAAATGAGGAAGAAGAGTCTAGAGGG
>NW_007727935.1:203228-215153 GCF_000696425.1 Galeopterus variegatus | reverse complement strand
TCCTGTCATGTGACTTCTACAACATACTCAACTCTCCCACCTCAGGGTCTTTGCTCAAGCTATACTCTCAGCCTGGAACAGTACTGTTCCTGCTCTTTACCTAGCTGGCTCCTTCTCATTCTTGAAATAGCTCAAGTGTTAATTCCTCAGAAAGCTTTCTCTAACCACATAACATAACACACAGTCCCCTCCAGTTACTGTCTCATAGCACCTTGTTCTGTATTGTATATTTACTTGTTTTCTATATCTATGTCCCTCCCTACTGTGATTTTCATTAAGAAGGAACTGTCTCATTTTGTTCTTTCATCCTATACCCAATACCTGCACAGGGCTTCTACAGAGTAAGCATTTAAGAAATATTGGTTATTTTAAAAAAAGAATTTTTAGGAAAATAACTTTGAAAGAAGTATGAAGGATGTGTGAGACTAGAGGAGACATGGGGAGACTAGAACCAGGGAGATCAGATAAAAACAGCCAGGTGAAAGAGGATAAAGAGCTGACTTAAGATGGTGGCAGTGAGGATAAAGAAAAGCAGTACGTACCTGAAAAACCAAGGCAGAAATGACAGGTTCCTGATAGGCATGGGGAGAGCGAAATATTGATGGAGGCAGAATAGATATGGAAAGAAAAATAAAGAAGTTGTTTTGACTAGCGGTAAGTTTGAATAATTTGAGTTAATATGTCTAGTAGGTAGTTAAAATTACTGAGGGAGATCCCAGGCTGGGGTCTCTTTTCCCTCTCCTTTTTCTCTTTCTACCAAACCAACTTTTTTTCTTTCTACCAAACCAAGTCAGGATGACAATAAAAATAATAAAAATAGCTTTCAATTTTTGAGTACTTACTTTCTGCTTGACATTGTGCTGAGGGCTTTATGTATTATCTCTATTCTTTTCAACAACCTTACTCAGAAGGTATTCATAACCTTGAGTGGTTAAGTAAACTGAGTCAACTGCCCAAGGCAACAGAGCTGCTTAAATCAGTGGAGGAGGGATTTGAATCCAACTTTTCTTCTAATTAAAGCCTCTTTCCTCTAACTTGAATGACCACCTATATCAAGTTCATTCCGGAAAGGGAAAAATTGTAAAACTAAAGGAGCTCTCAGACTGAAAATCAGGGAGTGAGAGGTTTCAAAAAGAACAAGTTTAATGGTGATGTGAAAGTTGGAGAGAAAGTAGTGGAGTTAAGATTTAAAGACCCTCTAAGTCAGAAGGAGCCTTCCTTGGAAATTCCCTATAGTACGTTTGTAAGGAAAGTGTGGTCCATGACCCACAGCAGTAGCACAACCTAGGAGCTTGTTAAAATGAAAAATCTCAAGCCCCACTCAGGCTTCTGAAACAGAATATTCATTTTTAATATGATCCCCAGAGAATTTGGATAATATATTAATGTTTGAAAAGCAATGGTCTGACATCATTACATAGATGAAGACACTAACCAGGTTAAAAAACAGTTTGCAGAGCTGGAACTTGGGCCTCGCTTATCTCTCAGTCTAGCATTCTTCCTTCTGCTCCATTATGTGCCATCCAGACAAACACAACACTCTGAACTTCAGTAACCTGAGGTTTGTGCCATAGAACATTTAGAACTTAAAATGAGTACAGTTTGCAGAGCTGGAACTTGGGCCTCGCTTATCTCTCAGTCTAGCATTCTTCCTTCTGCTCCATTATGTGCCATCCAGACAAACATAACACTCTGAACTTCAGTAACCTGAGGTTTGTGCCATAGAACATTTAGAACTTAAAATGAGTTTAAATCAAATTATCACTAACCATTTTGATTTGTTTCCATTCCATCTGGAATTTTAAGTGCCCCCAGAATTTTCTTTAATCATTTGTTTTTAACATCACTACATGAAACATAAACATGCTAACCCTGACTACAAAGAATTCTTCTTAAATTCACACAGTAAGTTTCAACCTGAACACTCAATGTGAAGAGACAGTATAGACTCAAAGAAGAGAGAGCCTGTCTATAGGCAAATTCTTTAAAATCATGGAATCTTGGAGCTGGAAGAGACTTTATATGGTTGAGATGACAAACAGATTTCATCTAGAATGCCAACTACATAGTTTCTGAAAGTGCTCTATCAAAAAGGAGTCTGAGGCTGGTTTGGGATCAGTCATTAGCTGTTTCTGCCATGGGTTGGTTCCAAAAGGGGGTTTAAGTGCTATAGAGCTGCTGGCCTTGTAAAGATAAGAAACTAAGGCCCAGAAAAGTTTAATGAAATACATGAGGTTACAGAAATGGACCGGAATTCTAAGTCCCCTAACTTCTGGTATAATGGCTTTTATCCTGTATCATACTGCCTCCTCTCCTCTCTGATACATTTATTCAATAAAAATATATAAAATACTTTTCATGTAATAGACAATAAAAATCAAACCAATTAAAATTTAAATGGGAATAAACAACTCAGAAGGTTTTATTAGGTACTATAGGATTTGCAATCCTATAATAAAGACATACATGTAAGTACATTCTAAGATTTAAATGAAGCCCACAACCTCTAGGTTGTATAATTGTGATGAATGAATGATCTCTGACTCAGACTGTTTTTCTGACAATTTTACTTCATGGTGAGTTTTTCCACATGACAATTCTTCTTTAGAGTTTAGCTGTGATGACTCAGGGCACCTAGATGCTATGAAGGAGCTTTCAATTTAAGGGGTAGGAGGAAAATGGGGGGGACTACTGAAATCACTGGCAGCCTACTCAGTTCTGAAACCTAGCAAATCCTTTTGGAAGCCATTTTAAAGACAGCCTTAGGAGACAAATTCTGGCTGAAGCCTTAAAAGACTGGTCTTTAAGAATTGAATTATACGCAAATTAATCAACATGCCATTTCTAAGAGACACAACCAAGAAGCTTTAGCAAAATGTGATTTTCTTTTTGTTGAATAAATGTCAGTTATGAATTTTTTTTTTAAAAGTCTGGTATCACTGAAATCACAGATCTGCTCTATGTTTGACAGTTTAGGAACCCACCTCAAAATTCATCACAGTGAACTGATAGGACTAGTTCAGAAACTGAGTCATCCTATTTTAAACGAAAATTACAGTAAAGCAATAAGTACATTTAAAAAGCTTTCCCATACATGAAGTGTGCCTACACTATTGTGGTTTCTAATTAGAAGCAGCCACTACTTTACAAAAGACATATTTAACACATTTTCTCATGAATGATAAACTTAACTAGTTTTGTAATTTAGATGTTCTGGTCCTTTGATGGTAAATTTAAAGAACAGTAGTGAGAAACATTTAGAAGAAAAAACCCATCAAAACTGTAGTCTAAAATGAAATAAAATAGCTTTTAGTGCTGCCAGTACATGTAGTTCATTGAATATCGTGTAAACCCAGAGGAACATGAAGTACTGTGCATAAAATCTGCCAAGAACCAGGAACACAACATTAAGGTTTTGAAGAAACAATAAAGCACCTCCAATTGTCTTCACTTACTGTTAAAAAATAAAATTAAACATAATTGTGCCTTCTAAAGATTAAGCCAAATAATATGCTGAGCAGTACAATGAGCAACTAGCAAAAAACCAGGGCCAATCACTTCATAATTCATTCTTGTGGAAGGAAGAAGTTATGAATTTCTTCACCACGTTATGGATCACCTTTTCATCTTGATTGTCAAAAATAAGCTTAACAGAAGTCCAGGAACAGTTTCCCCCTAAGGTCATGTATGATTAACTGTGATTACAGTGATGATGAAGTCCCCAATTGTGACATTTTTTGAAAAGACAACAAACACCAAGAGCTGAAAATAGCTTGTGAAATTCCACTAGACTGTTAATTCTACTATCAAACTAAACTTTGCTAATTTAAGTATATAGCTTCTGGATGGACAAAAAATTAACTCATGAGGCTTCAAATCAATAACTCTATTACTGTTTCCCACATTATTGGGTTCAAAAAAAAAAATGGATCCTACAGGTCAAATAGTTATCTCTTAGTGCCTAGCTGATAGAACACACCATCTCCACCAGAACATACATCAAAAAAGGGCAAGAAGAGTTTAAAAAGAAGATAAGTAGGTAAGGCACAAATAGGAGAGTGTTATACTTGCCTTCTACTTGTTACTTAATTCATTCCAAGTCCATTTTATAAGTATTAAAATGGCAAACGAACATGGAAAACACTGTGAAAAGCAATGGGCCTGATTAGAGCTGGCAAAGGATGATAAATAAAGCCAGCCAGTGGCAGAGTACTGAAGAGATGAAAGTGAGAGAGGCAGTGATAGGGAATTAGGAGTATCTTGCAATGCACAAGCTGAGAATAATGTGGAACCTGTTGCTGAAAAAAGTCTACGAAGCTTAAGTAACAGACTGAATCTTCAAATAATTCTTAATTATTGTTAATCATTATTATTATTTCCAAAATTAAGTATAGGTTTTATCATGGTCATAATATTTAAATCAACATGAAATATAAGCCGTGCCTTTGGCAAAGCAACTTCTTTTCTTTAAATAGAAGTTGTTGGGCCGGCCCGGTGGCGCACTGCTACAGTGCGCCGCTTGGGAGTGCGGTGGCGCTCCTGACGAGGGTTTGGATCCCACATACAGACCGGCCGCTCACTGGCTGAGCGAGGTGCGGGCGCAACACCGAGGGTTGCTATCCCGTGGCCGTCCCGGTCCGGTACGGGCGCGACACTGAGGGGTGCAATCTGTTGCCGGTCACGAAAAAAGACAAAAAAAAAGGAAAATAAATAAATAAATAAATAAATAGAAGTTGTATTATTATTTCTATTCTCTACTTAATTTAAAATTTGAGTCTTAGCTCATTAGGTCATGGACATTTAAACAGATCTTAGTTACAAGAATTATCTATGGTCATGTTAACTATTTTTTGAAAACCAATTTTTTTCTTTCCTTCCTTTTCTTTCTCCCTTCCCCCTCCTTCTCTTCTATCATAAGATATTTATTTATTCCACAAAAATTGAAATGAAAAAGAGATTCATCTGGTAATCCTACCACCAAATCAACAGACTAAAAGCTATTTCTAAAATAAGCCACACTTTAGCATGATCACTATCATAAAATTCCAAAGTCCTTTATAAAAAACTACTGTCACTTTTATTCAGATTCATCTGGTAATCCTACCACCAAATCAACAGACTAAAAGCTATTTCTAAAATAAGCCACACGTTAGCATGATCACTATCATAAAATTCCAAAGTCCTTTATAAAAAACTACTGTCACTTTTATTTTACAGATGAATCAAAGATAGTTTTTCAAAAGACTTCCAGAGTTAATGAAAAGCCCAGGAATTAAACATAGGCTCCATGTTCCATGCTAATAGTTTAGTGTTTAAAATACCTTAAACAATCCAGTCTAGCAGCTCACTCCTGATAGTATTTTGGATATTTTTTGATAGTATGAATGAAAGGGTCTATCTATCTATACATACACCAAAGGGACAAAATCTCTGAGTCAATTAAAGAACTAGATTCTAACAATTTACTAAATGATGTTTAGAATAGAAAGCTTTGTTGAAGTATTCCTTATACAGTTATATTCTTAGTGGTGCCTCTGTAATTTACTATATAATAAAAGTTCACAAATTCTACTTAATGATATTAAATTCTAAATATTATTGCTTAAAAATACAAATTAAAATGTTGTGCTCCCCTGCCATTACACATAATTAACTAGAAAAGGAATGGTTTTCTTTACTGAATATTTTCAGTAAAAATCATTGAAATAGGTTTAGTTCCTCAGGTTAGAAAAATTATCCCTATAAAGGATGAACTAGTATAATAATCATTCAAAGCTAGTACTCTCTACATGTATATTGTCCCCAAAATAGAAGATTTTTTTAAAAATCCATATTTACTGATGGTTTTATGGAATTAAAACACTTAAATAAGGTCAAATTTTTCTATAATTTTAATAATAAAGATTAAAAAGCAGATCTTTATGGAAAATCAGCATGTTCTTAAAACACTACTGATGTGAAAAATGAAGCATGAATACAAGAAGACTTGAGAGCCACATTCACCTCTTAACAGTAAACGTGTTAGTCTTTCAGTTCCGCCAAGTGTATGCCATAGTAACAAGAAAGTTTCACAATTTTACTACATTTTAAATGCCATCTCTTTAGTCTTGAATGCATGATATACATGAAACTTATCTGCCATGACTGTCTGGGGTACTTAAGTATTAAGAAAGCACATGGGGCTGGCTGGTTAGCTCAGCTGGTTAGAGCATGGTGCTGATTAACACAAAGGTCCAGGATTTGATCCCGACACCGGACAGCTGCCAAAAAAACCTGCAACGAACCTCCTCCCTGCCCTGCCACACACACAAGAAATGTACATGGTATGGTGTGTTTCAATATATCAGACAGTACTTAAATATCCAAACAAGTATTATGCCTTCCATACTGGTCACTCGCAGATGTTATACCCTTATTCTAAATGATGCTACAATAGTCAAGAACATGATTAAAAATCCATTTTAGTTTACGGGTGGAACTGATTTTCAGAAACAGTAATTGCCTTCTCAGAGTGGATCTGATTTTTAGAAGTTATTTCCTATTTTCTTTCTGTCAAAATCCTTTCTGAGTCATACCTGATAAATAAGATGAACTATCATGTGGCCAATAAGCTCTTTTTCCTTAAAAACGAGCAAATACAAAACAATGAGCTATTTTTGTGTGTGGCTCTTAAACTGGCTTAGAAGGCAATGAAAAAAAAAAAGGAGTTCTAAAAATATTTGGAGGGCTGGCCGGTTAGCTCAGTTGGTTAGAGCGTAGTATCATAACATCAAGGTCAAGGGTTCAGATCCCAGTACTGGCCAAAAAAGAAAAAAGATAAAAATAAAAATATTTGGAGTAATGCTAATGCTGCTGAGTAAGTGTATGGCTTAGACGGTGACTACTCTAAAGTAGAAGACTTATTTCTAGGTAAGCGTATAAGATAAATATTTTTACTTTAAAGCAAGGATGGACATTGGCCCTATACAATCTAGTCTCCTCTACTCTTATTTTACCATTCTGACTTTATCTTCTGCTACTCTCTCTCACTCTAATCCAGGTACTCTAATCTTCTTGTGGTTTCTTACAGTCTAGGCACGCTCCCACCTCAAGGCCAATGCTGTTGCCTCTGTCTGGAATGTCTTGCGCCAAGATTACCCCCAAAGGCTTGCCCCCTTACCTCATTCAGATCTTAATGTATTTAAAAAATATTTATCACCTTCTCAATGAGATCTTTTCTAACGATTAAAACTGCATCCTCCTCCCAGCCCATACTTATATCCCCACATATATATTCCTCTTCCCCCTCCCTGCTTTATTTTCATTTGTCTGTGTAAAAACTTTATTGCAGAAATTTTCAAGCATGTGCAAAAGTAGAATGTGTGAAATCGCATATATCCAAATGGCATCTACCTATCTATTGTTTCATGTATATTCCGCTCCCTTCCAAACTATTTTAAAGCAAAAAATCCAGACATTATAATTTAATTAATTAATGTTATATATCTCTAAAAGGTAAGAACTTTAAAAGAAAAAAAACATTATCTACCCCCCCAAAATACATTATCTACCCAAAAAACCAGACAATTCCTTTTCGTTAAATATCCAGTGTCCAAATTTCCCCAATTTTTCACAAACACCTTTTTACAGTTTGTTCAAAGCAGGTTCTAACTTAGGTCCATACATAGCATTTGGTGGATAAGCCTCTGAAATCTCTTCTAATTGTAAAGTTCCCTCTCTCTTTCTCATTCTTGCTATTTACTTTTTGAAGAAACCAGGTAATTTTTTCTTAAAACACAAAATGTAAGTGTTTTACTTATTTATTGTCTGTGCTTATTATGAAGGCAGAGATTTTACCCTGTGTAATATCAACACCTAGAGCAGTGCCTGACACGTACAAAGCATCCGATAAATACTTACTGAATGACTATTTGGCATTCATGCCAAAAGTCCACTGCCCACCCAATAGCAGAAATTGCTAATCACAGCTCTTTTTCCTGTTAAGTCTAATCTAGGACTCCCCGTTTTCAAAACAAAGCACTCCAGACTCCAGGCAGCCACCACTGAGCGATCATATTTGGTACCCAAGGTGAAATCTATTTGCTATCCCTATTTTAGCCCCCTTCAAAAGTGTACTTCTATCTACGAAACAGATTTTAATGCACTTTGTATGCTGAAATTTAGCATGATGAATTACTGACTGTACCTCTTGTCAAGTATGTTTAAACATTTCTTAGCTTATTTTAGACAGTTTAGGGGAAAGAGCAAACTGTAGCCAAAAAATAATAGAAAAAGAAAATGCAGAAGATGGTGGGAAACTGGGTGTACTACATGGGGGTAATACATATTTTTAGAATTAGCAACATCCCAAGAGGTTCATTACAAAATAAAAATCAGCAACAAATTCTTTGAAAAGGAAAAAATTCCATGTGTACTGAATTAACTTTTTAAAAAACTACATGGATGGTCAAGCTTAACTGGGGGATGATGACAGATGTCAGGATTTTCCTATTTATAGGCATTAACAACACATTCTTCTGTAAATGGTATTTTGAGGTATAAAAGTATTACAGGGGCGATACAAGAGTACTCTGTAGAACCCCATTTCTCTGAAATGAAGTTTACTGTGGCAAAAAATATAGAACATCTTGTACAACATTCTGAAAAAATAATCATCTTAGAATCATTTATAATTCATTTCTCTTAAATTACCTGATGAAAGTTCTTTTTCTGTAAGCTTATTTCTGAAGGTAGCTATGCTAATTGAAAGGCTCCAATCAGATGTTTGTTTCGACTACTTATTTGTATTAAAAAAGAAAAAAATCAGGAATTCGCTGATATTCACTTAAGAAATCTTGTGCTTTCTCTTTATTACTTGTAAATTCATTCAGCAACAACAAAAATTAGTTAGGAACTACTAAGTGTAATATGTTAAGCAATTACTTTCAACCTTTGAAGAAAAAAACAAGAAGTGATTTATTTAAGATTACATGAAAAAAGCTACTGGCACAACTTGAAGTCATATCCAGATCTTTCAGTGACCAATATTTCTTGTCTTGAGGTTCCCAAACATTAGTTGGGGAAAATTTTCTCTGGCAGAGGTCAAACTTAAAGAAAAATAACAATTTCCCCACTACCACACGTGTAAAAAAATCTTCAACAACCCAAATGCCTTGTAAGAATGACTTCTATTTACTTTCCCTGTGTAACATACTTAGAGGGAATCTGGAAAGATGGCTGGAAATCTATAAACAGAAAGTGCTAAGTAGAATTCACTGTTTATAGACTTCAACTAGAATTTTGCCCCATGTACATAAATGCTGCCAGGAATCTTTTAATATTGTACTCTCTAAAAACATCTTCAACAGGTTTTCTTCACTGTTTATTTTCTTCCTTCTTTCCATTTGGCTATTAAATCTGCTTTATCCTCCTCAGTTAAAAGACATAAGTGTAACTTTTGGAATAACATGATTTTTCAAAGAAACTCCTAAAACCATTTCAGTGCCATTATATACGGTCAATAAGAAATTTTAATATATACAGTTAAAATATATATAACACGATAATTCATATAAGCCTTTCTGACAATAAATACTGTACTAGGATAGGGCTATATTGATGTACCATGGTAAACGTATGTGTATATGTTAGGTAGTTTACAATTCTAACTCTTTCGGCTTAAAATCTTTATGAGTTACGGAAGCTTTTATCTGAAAACATTAGATGTTCACAAAACAGAACTACTATAGTCCTTATCACCTGTCCTACTGTACAACTACAATAATGCATATTCTGAAATCATCAGAACTCTTAAAATACAAGTAACATTCTGACAACTTGAAAGGAAGCTGAAACTAAGGCAAATGCAAACATCCTTAGGCTTCCCCTCGAAACTTGCCTCAGTGGCATTCAGCAGTATCAGTGCCAGTTTCCCACCTTGTACTTTTCACTCATTTCCTTTAAGGGATCCCAAAGAAAAAAGGAAACTTGCAAAGCCAGACTTTGCCAGTCAACACTAACTTCTGCCTTTGGACTCCAGTGACTGAGAGAAAACACCATTAGTTGCTTCCTCAAAATACAAATGCTCCCGGTTAATCTGATTTGTAAATACTACTGAAAAAGTTCAGCTTAACCAACTACTTAAATGCCAACTTTAAGGATAGCATAGATCACCTCCAAAATCTGCCACTAGGGCAAATTAAATTTCCAGCTTTTTCAAGTCAATAAATACTACTATTACATTACAGCACTTCCACCACGCTAATAAAAACCTAGGTGATAGTTTCCTTTTTAAAAGCTGTAGATTTATTAGATGAGGCATTATAACCACTTCACTACATGCAACTTTCCACACACTTAACTGTTCTGTTTTCCAATTGTTTTACACTTAAGATCTCATTAACATGTTAAAAGTGTACACGTTAGATGCCTGGGGGAAAAAAACAGCAAAATAATAAATGTCTCATTTCATTTTCTGATGCAAACACCAGAATGCAAAATCTGGGGGACAACTATACAATAAAAAATTAAATTCAAGAGAAATGAGGATAAGTGAAAGTATTCACTGCTATGACAGTTCTGATTACTAATCACCTCAGGAAAGAATTAGCAGAAATGATGCTTGACTTAAATTTTGGTACCTTCCAGTTTAGTACCAAATAAACAAAAAATACTAGAATAAATAAAATTGTCCTCAGAGTTAAGAATTTTACTCCAGAAGAGGTTGCTGATGTGAATAAAACATAAGGAAATAAATATGCTGTATTTGTACAGTAAGGACAATGTTTTGAGAGATGTAAATCTGATCACTCTGAGAAAACACTTTCTCTGTTAGCTATAAAGAAATCACAAACTGTTACAGAACTGACGAATATCTTCTCCACAACTCAGAAATTTAAATTCACACCACTATGCAAACCGAATAATAAATTCATTTCTCAATTGTTAAGAGTAATACATATTCAATGCAGAAAACGACAATGCCATTTCTGAAACAAAAGATCACCTGTTATAAAAACAAAATAACATTTTGCAGAGTAAGAAAAAGTAAACAGCCTATGAATCAAAACAAATAGATGACCTTTTTATACACTTAAAGATTCAGTTCTTCAGCACAACCAGTACCTTGTGGATAAGGTGCTCAATAATATTTAACATACTGTTTGCTGACTAAACGGTGGTAAGACTGTTGGTGCTGTTAAAACTAACACATATTTCCTTGTGTGCAGTGATTAAATTCTGTTAAATGTACACTAAAAAAGTCTGCCCCCTTCCCCCATCATTGCTCTCTTGCCTTCTAAAAAAGAGACCTGTAAGTATAAAAATAAAAGTAGACGGTGAGGTGAGTTTATGATTTACAGTATTTTCCTTGCTCGGAATATTTTTTAAGATGTCCTTTGAGGTTTTAAGATTCAAACACAATGTAAGAAGGATTACTGCTTGAACTACCTACCTAACAATTACCCAGACTTCTTTTAGGCTTCAGGTAACCTGTAAGTAAAATGAGCATCTTTAACTTTTCCACAGGGCACTGGAGAACAAGTTATTACTCATTTATGCTTTCAGATCCCCAGACACCAGGCGCGGTAGAAGATCAAGCGTATCCATCAATTAGAGAGCTTTTCTGGACCTCAGTTTACCCACTTACGGAAACGGGCGTATTAACTTGCTTCGCCGGGGCCCCGGAGGTGAAATTAATTAGTGTCTTAAAAATACTCTGAGATCCAAAGATGAAAGGAAATGTGAGCGACACGCAGAGATGATGACAATAATCATAACAATAAAAAGAATGACTAACTTGGAAGTCTGCGTTATGTAAGGAATGTGCAAGAAGTTATCAGATTCGCACAAACAAAAGAAAAGCCCACCGCCACCTTTGTTTCTCTTTCATTTCCCTCTCCCTCCCCGCCACCCGCAGAGCTCCCCTCCCGCAGCAGGGGAGCGCGG
>NW_007727935.1:199119-201677 GCF_000696425.1 Galeopterus variegatus | reverse complement strand
CGGCTGGTGGAGGCGGCGGCGGCGCCCCCCGACGGTCCCTCCGCCTCACACCGCCTCTGGGTCACTGACACACACTCGGGGAGAGGGGAGGGGACTAGCGTTAGGGCGGGGCCTGAGGGAGGAGACGGGGGTAGGGCCACAGCGGGAGGCGGTGCCGTGGCGCCGAGAGGGCTCTTGGGAATTGTAGTTCTCTGACTGAAGAAAAAAGAGGTACATTGTTGTCGAGTACTCTGCCGGGCTTCCTCTGCACTGCGCATACTCGGGGCAGAGGCCCGTGCTCCCCACCGTTACCATGGTCACCGACACACCAAGGGAGCGTGTTCAGTGCTGCTGTTGACTGAACAAGGCTCGTCTTGTGCTACAGTGTTGTTGCAGATCCGGCCCTTAGCCAGTCCTTCCTACTTCGCTCCACCCCAGCTCCTAGCTTCACCACTCACAAGTGCCCAGTGAAATCTGACTTCCTCTCTATGTTTCAATCTTCCCTGCTTAGTTTTCGTCCACAGGTCCTAAATCACAAATACCCTTTTCCCTCGCTGTCTTAAATGCAAGGTTTTGTTTTTTAAACCTAAGACATTTAAATGTAGTTGTTTTCAGTAATTTAGTTAGGTTATAAAACTGTTAAGAACATCACTGCTCTCAGAATCCATAATTAATTTCTTTGCTCAATTAGTCGCATCTAACTTTAAGACCAGCAAAGTTCGGGATTAAGTCTACTATATTTTACTTGATTAGTGTAAAGTAATCCAGACCTGTTCATTTTAAAGGCCTAGAATTTTTTTGTGTGTGTGTCTTTTTCCGTGTCCGGCAACGGATCGCAACCCTCCGCGTTGCTCCCGCGCCTCGCTCAGCCGGCGAGCGGAACCGGTCTGTATGTGGGATCCGAACCCTCGGCGGGAGCGCCGCCGCGTTTCCCAAGCGGCACACTATTGCAGTGTGCCACCGGGCCGGCCCTAAAGGCCTAGAATTTTTAAGACATACAAATTTTGTAAAGTATCTATAAGGTCAAAAGATAAGTGGAAAGTTGAAAATTGTTCATCGTATGTACATTGGCCAACTTTCATTTGGCAATAAGAGAAGTCTGAACCAAAGTATGAGTATGTTGTTGGGCTGGTCAGCTAAGTCTACACCCATACTGGGCACCTAGGTATGAATACGTGGTAGTGAGGAGGATGGAGAAAGGCAGGGCACATTGCTCTCCAGAGGGCTAAAGGCAACCTGTCCCAAGCTCTTTTGTTTTCCTTCTCTGCCTACCTAGAACCCCACACCCTGGAAGAAAAAGATTCATGTTTAGGAGTCAAACACACATTTAGAGCAAGAAAAGCCAAGGTTTTCAAGTAGAGAACCTCAAGATCAGTAATCCTTGTCTGTAGACCGAATAGTTATTCACTCATTCAGAAAATGCTTGAGTGTCTACTATGTGCCAGGCATTTTGTTAGGCCCCAGAAACAGAGATGTAAGGATGTAGGAGGAACATCCCTGTTTTCGAAAAGCTTACTGTGAGGGCCGGCCCGTGGATCACTCAGGAGAATGTGGTGCTGATAACACCAAGGCCATGGGTTCAGAGCCCTATATAGGGATGGACGATTAGTTCACTTGGGAGAGCATGATGCTAACAACACCAAGTCAAGGGTTACGATCCCCTTACTGGTCATCTTAAAAAAAAAAAAAAAAGCTCACTGTGCAAAGGAGGAGACCAGCAAATAGAATCAGTGTGATAAGTAAAACAAAGCAGTTGAATCTAGCCCAAAAAACCTTTTAAAAAACAAACCCCAACCCCCCAAAATGGAGCCTCAGTGATCTGTGAGATAATGCCAAGTGTTCTAATATTTATGTAATTGGAGTTCCAGATAAGATAAGGGTCAGAGACAGTGACAGAAAAATCATTTGAAGGAATACAACTGAAAATATTTTCATATTTGATGTAAATTATAAACTCACAGATTTAAGAAGCTCTGTGAGCCGTAAGTAGGGTAAATGCACACACCCACAAAACCACTGCAAAAGACATCATCATCAAATTGTTGAAAACCAATGATAAAAAGAAAATTTTAAAAGCAGCCAGAGGAAAAAGGCACATTACTTGTAGAGGAAAAAAGACAAAAATTCAGTAAGGTAAGGGGATCACAACCCTTGGCTTGGTGTCGCCCGCACCGCACTCAGTGAGCGCACCAGCCATCCCTTTATAGGATCCGAACCTGCGGCAGGAGTGCTGCTGCGTTCCCAGAGCCGCACTCTCCCGAGTGAGCCACAGGGTCAGCCCAAATTCAGTAAATTTCTAATCAGAAACTATGCAAGTCAGAAGACAATAAAAGTCATTTTTAAAGTGCTGAAAGAAAACAAAATTGTCACATAGAATCCTATATTTAGAGAAAATATCTTCCAAAAGTGGAGGCTAAAGAAAACAAAAGCTGAGAGAATGTCACCAGCAGAACTGCACTACAAGAAATTTTAAAGCAGCGTCTTCAGCATAAGAAAAACAATACCACATGGAAACTCGGATTTATGCTAAGGAATGAAGAGTATCAGAAATGGTAAATGTATAAGTAGATATAAAAGGC
>NW_007727935.1:197974-199059 GCF_000696425.1 Galeopterus variegatus | reverse complement strand
GATTTATGCTAAGGAATGAAGAGTATCAGAAATGGTAAATGTATAAGTAGATATAAAAGGCTTTCCTCCCTCACTCAAAAAGAATTTTAAAAAGGTAATTGACTTTTAAGCAAAAATAATAACACTGTATTATGGGGTTCATAACACATATAGAAGTAAAATGTTTGACAACAATAGCTCAAAGGATGGAAAGCGAAACTAGAATTTTATTGTATAGAAAGAACTTACATTATACATGAAGTTTTATACTATTATTTGAAGGTGAATTATGATAAGTTAGAAATACATATTTTAAACCTTAGAACAGCCATAAAAAATAAAAAAACAGATAAAGCTAATCGGTCAATAGTGCAGCTAAAATAAAACTAAAAAACCAAAGTAACAAAACAAAACAAAAAAACTTGAATGAAGAAACAGGATTACAGAAGACATATGTGTCCCTAATAACCATGGAGCTGACATATCAGCTCTGGACATTCCAACTCCTGACTTCTTTTAAGTGAGAGGAAAACAAACTATCTTGTTTAAAGGCATTGCTATTTTGTGTTCTGTGTTATGTACAGCTGAACCTAATAACAGCCACAAGCCAATAGTAGTTTCATGAAATAGAGTATATTTCTCAGAATCAGATAGACCCACACATTGCCCGGGAATTTGGCCACAGTGCCAAAAACTTCAACATAATTCTGGGGTTCATATATTTGTCACTAAAATTCCAGGGTAGTTCATCCTTTGTATGATCATCATTTACTATTAGTTTGATCAGTTTTTCTTGAAGGATAAAATAAATGTAAGGTGCTTAGCACAGTTCCTGGAATATAGTAAATGCTCAGTCAATATGGAGTACTTTGAAACTGAGCCACAATAATTAGATGGTACACCAGAATTTACACATATGCTGGGTTTTGTACTCAGAGTCAGGTGTAGAAAGTCAAAGTGACATTCAAAGGGATATATCAAAACATCCCTTTTTGAAATTGTGACGTTACCTCCATCATACAGTTCTGTATACGTCTCAAAATCTGCTATCCTTTGAATTTAGAACAGTTCAGTCACAGAAAATGACTACACCTACATTTCCTTGA
>NW_007727935.1:179631-197801 GCF_000696425.1 Galeopterus variegatus | reverse complement strand
GCTATCCTTTGAATTTAGAACAGTTCAGTCACAGAAAATGACTACACCTACATTTCCTTGACCACAGCAGCTTTCTTTTTCTTGCTTATCTACAGTTTCAAATTTTGTATATTCAGCTATATAATCATTTTAACAAAAAATGTGAATTCTGGGGGACTAGGTTAGGACTTTGAAACTGAGCCACAATAATTAGATGGTACACCAGAATTTACACATATGCTGGGTTTTGTACTCAGAGTCAGGTGTAGAAAGTCAAAGTGACATTCAAAGGGATATATCAAAACATCCCTTTTTGAAATTGTGACGTTACCTCCATCATACAGTTCTGTATACGTCTCAAAATCTGCTATCCTTTGAATTTAGAACAGTTCAGTCACAGAAAATGACTACACCTACATTTCCTTGATCACAGCAGCTTTCTTTTTCTTGCTTATCTACAGTTTCAAATTTTGTATATTCAGCTATATAATCATTTTAGCAAAAAATGTGAATTCTGGGGGACTAGGTTAGGTTTTTTTTTTTTCCTTTTTGTCTTTTTTACTGACTGGTAACGGGATCGCAACCCTTGGTGTCGTGCCCGTACCGGAGACCGGCAACGGGATCACAAGCCTCGGTGTTGCGCCGGCACCGCGCTCAGCCAGTGAGCGGGAACCGGTCTCCACATGGGATCCGAACCCTCGGCGGGAGCACCGCCGCGCTCCCAAGCGGCGCACTCTCCAGTGTGCCACCAGGCCAGCCCAGGGTTTTTTTAATCTCTTAAATTCTAAAAGTTTTTGATCTGGGGCAGTTGCTCAGTAAATTTCGACAAGTTTCCTGCACCATCTGACTATATCAAAAGCAACTAAAACTGTTTTTACTCTTCCCCAAACAAACATGAAAACAGTGTTTAGAATATGAACATAAGGAACAATCACAATATTGATACCTTTCTCTAAAACAATACATATAATTTGCTGGTAAATGATGCAGAGGAAATTGGACACACCAATCTTTTCTTATAACTTGAAAAACTGTTGCAGACTTGTTTTTGTCCTTTCATTGCAAATGTTTCTTCTGCTGCAAATGAACGTGTCTTTTCATGTTAAGTCCAAATTTCTCATAGTTTATATTGATAAATAATTATATCCTATTGGTTCATGTGTGCTAACAGTTTTTTTTTCCCTAAAAATTCCAGGTGGATATCCCTTTGGGACCAGGAAGATCCTAGACTGCATATGGGACTCTCGCCACGGTTCTTGGATTTGAGAGTGATAAAGTTGTATGTATGGGGGTGTGTGTGTGTCCATTTTAATTTTCAGATTATAAATACGTTATCTCTCAGAACTACTACCTTCCAACATTCCTCCCCCCAATAAAATTATTCTCCCCTAATTTCCTCAAAGTCTCCAAATAGCTCATAGTCAACATGAAACATGTTCCTGTTTTAAACCTGTGAATGGCACACAATTTGAAGGCCTGGGCTTTCACTCGAAAGATCTGTATGCCCCAAATGATGGCTCTGACATTTTAGATATATTTGGAAAATGTCAAAGACAAGCTAGTTAAGATTTTAATGTTTTAAATGAGTATGTTTGTACACCAAAGAATGCAGCCCATGTATTCTCAGTGCAACCAACATGTACACAAGCAGTTATTTTGGAACTCTAAAAAATACTGTGAATTAAGAGAAGTGGAACCCCATGAAGAGAAGATTTAAATTGTGTTTCCATCCCTGAAAGTGATTTATTTGTTTATGAACTAATTACTTAAGTTTTTGTATCTCAAATTTCATGCATTAATTCTTTTATCAAATACTTATTGAACATGAACTATGGTGCCAGTCTATGGATACAAAGATTAAACAATCATGGTCCCAAACCTCAAAAAGCTTATAATCAAGTGAATAGATAAGTACAATAAAATTTTATAGGTACTTTTCTAGAAATATGTTTAGGGAATAGTGGAATGTAGAAAAGAGAATTATCAATTTTACACAAGAAATGCAGTCAGAAAAACATTTCAAAGAAGGGGTGGCAGTTGAGCTGAACCCTGAAAAATGAGTAGACACTCACCAGGTGAATAAGGACATTTCAGCAGACCTTGCAATGTCAGAAAAGACAAGGAAGAATGAAATAGCCGGGCCCATTTGGAGAACTGCACGCAGTTCAGTATGACCAGATCATAGGGTGTGATGTGGATAATGAGGTCAGAGAAATTTTCTGAGACCAGGTAACAGAAGTCCTTGTGTGCCATGCCATGCCATACCATGCCATGCCAAGGAGTTTATCAATGAGGAACTGTTGAAAGATTTTAAACAGAGGAGTGATATAAAATCATACTTATGTTTGAGCAGAGTGACTAGCTAAGACAATATGCAATGATTCAGTTGAGAGATGAGGGACAAACCACATAGTTGTGGAGAATCAAAAGAAGGGGATGCTCAAGAGATAGAATGAATAGGACCTGTTTGCCAATTGGATGGGGGAGGTAAGGGAAAGAGAAGGGAAGGATAATTTGGAGGTTTCTGGGCATGTAACTAGGCATTATATATTGGAGTGTCTCAGTTATATAGTGAATACTAGAAGAGAAGCAACTTTGTGAAGAAGGATAATGAATTTCATTTTGAACAGTTGAGCTTGAAGTGAGCATGGAGCATCCAGTTAACGATATCTAGTAGGCCTAAGATATTTAGGAGTCATCTGATTACTGAACCCAAGAGCATGAATAATATCACCCAGGGAGAGTGTGTAGAATAATAATGATGACAGTAGTTGACATCTATTGCATTATTAAGCCCTTACTTATGCAAAGCATCCTGCTACACATGTCATCTCATTTAATCCTAGCCATGATTCTATGAGATAAGTATTTGTGATGGTTAATTTTATGTCAACTTGACTGGGCCAGGGGTGCCCAGATATTCGGTTAAACATTATTCTGGGTGTGTCTCATCTCATTTAATCCTAGCCATGATTCTATGAGATAAGTATTTGTGATGGTTAATTTTATGCCAACTTGACTGGGCCAGGGGTGCCCAGATATTCGGTTAAACATTATTCTGGGTGTGTATGTGAAGGTATTTTTGGATGAGATTAACATTTGAATGGTTAACCCAAGTAAAGCAGGTTGCCTTCCCTAATGTGATTGGCCCTCATCCAATCAGATGAAGTTCTGAATAGAATGAAAAGGCTGACTCTTACGTGAGAATGGGGGAATTTCTTCCCGCCTGTGGAGCTGGGACATTGGTTTTTTCATGCCCTCAGAATCAAACTAAAATGTCTGCTTTTCCTGGGTCCTTAGCCTGCCAGCTTTTGAACTAGAACTCCACCATTGGCTCTCCTGGGTATTTTTCCAAAGCAGTATCTTTTGGGGTATTTCAATATTTACAATGAAAGGAAATAAGACTTTAAAAAATATTATTGCAGGGCCGGCCCGTGGCTCACTCGGGAGAGTGCGGTGCTGATAACACCAAGGCCCTGGGTTCGGATCCCATATAGGGATGGCCGGTTAGCTCATTGGGTGAGCATGGTGCTGACAACATCAAGTCAAGGGTGAAACTAGATTAAAATAAAGGGAAAGGTTTGGCTTAATAAATTGGAAATCTGGAAGTGCATCTGGCTCCAAGCATAACTGGATCAGGGTCTCAAATAATGTTGTCAGAGCTCAATGTGTCTCTCTCCATGTCTCTCCAAGTGGTACTCTCTCAAATCTTAGAAAGGATTCTCATCAATCAAGTTTAGAGCCCCTATCTACGTCTAAATCAAACTCTGTGATTAGGGGGATGGAGTAAACCCATGGAACAGCCTGCTACATGTAAACAACTATGTGAATATGGTTGGGAGGGGAAGGGCAGGCATCATGATATACTATCCCATGACCACAACAAGTGAAGGAGAGGAGGCTGGAGAAAAGAAAGAGGGTGATGTTACCAGTTAAAGGAGGAAAAAATTCTACACTTCACTACCTCCATAAAGTAGGTGCTCAATAAATACATATTGAAGAAGGAACAGTTTGTCTCTCACAAATGTCACACAGTTCTTTCTCAGGCTTTGTATTTTGTGATTTTTTCCTTTTAAAAATGCTTGAACATAATTTTAACTGGGTTCAATTTGGTTCAAGCCACACAGGATGATTTGTCCTAGATCCTTTATTTTTTCCTTCCTAAAAGGGTTATGAATGAACTTCTCTAAAATTGTACTACTGTATATAAGCTTTCTCATAAATATTATTTATGAATGCAGCTTTTGTATTTACATTTGGCTAATGCAATGCCCTTAGCAATTTAAAAGTACTAAGGAAAAGTCCCAGACTTAATATTTAATGGATTTGCTAATATTTCTTATTAAACCTAGCACAGGAGTCAACATGGATTAGCTTAAAGTCAGTTGTAATGTGTGTAACACGCACCTAACATCAGGCAATGGCTCGGTTCAGATAGAGGAATTATTGTCTATGATTAGTGGACAATATTCAATTGTAACTCCAACAATGATATTTTAATTTATTTTAAAAGGCACTTCTTTTTGTCCCTATCCATGTTCAACTAAACCCACCCCCCAATGTTTATATACATGGCTTCAAACTTACCTATGATAAGAAATTGTGCTCACACCTAACACAAAGATAGATGCAAGAAACAACAAAGAAAATATTCTTCTTAGAGGAAAGATGGGCTTCCTAAAATTTCTCTGTTTTATGTAACCATTTTAGATTATCTGACAAAGCTTCCTGTGCATGTTTAACTTGGAATCTGAAATATATTTTACTCAGTTTTCTTACTATTCTGCTAAGAAATGGTTAACTTTGTTATTAAGAAGCCACTATGGTCTAGTGTTACCAGCCTGGTCTCCTGCCCCCAGCCTTGTCTCTTCTCAGATAAAATCAGTATTGCATATTAGCAGAGATGCAGTTCTTTCCTTTTTGCTAGACTTAGTCAGCCTGGAGTTTTTCAATTTATGGGAGATTTTTTTTAAAATGTGTATTTTAAAATGTTTTTATTATAGAAAATTAAAAAGTCCACAGAGGAGAGAGAACAGTGTAATGAACCTCATGTACCTTCAACTCTTGGTCAATCTTGTTTTATCTCTACCTCTACCACACCCACTGTTTTATTTCGAAACAAATCCCAGATGCAATATAATTTCTTCTGCATTTCCAGTGTGACTCTTTAAAAGGAATATGCTTTCTTTTTAAAGTATAAGCACAATACCAGTATCACATCCACTGTTTTATTTCGAAACAAATCCCAGATGCAATATAATTTCTTCTGCATTTCCAGTGTGGCTCTTTAAAAGGAATATGCTTTCTTTTTAAAGTATAAGCACAATACCAGTATCACACGTAAAAATAAAAACCCCAAATATTTTCTTAATAAACTAGGTGTTGGGAAAATAGAATAATTTAATCAGGCCCCTTCACCTTAGGTCAGGTTGGGAGTGGTGCGGCACATTCTTTGTAAGCAAATTGTGTGTGTGTGTGTGTGGGTGGGTGGGTGAAGTTAGTGCGCATGTGCAGTGTGGTTTGGTGGCGACTACCTCAGGTGGATGCCACTTCGCACAGCCATGCTTTCAAACCAGTACTTCCAAGTATCTGTTTGCTGGTTACCCAGCTTGTAGACCTGCGTGTAAGGGGTCTGATGACCCAGCCTGGTGTATGAAGGGTTTGTGACCCAGTCTGGACAATGGGCTTGAGGGGTCTATTAGCACCAGACCCAGCCCTAGCTCGACAATTGGCCCGTCGGCAGGATTCCGACATTAGCCTAGCTTTACACTCAGATATCCAGACAGTTTTTTAAAAATTGAGATCCAAATAAGGAATATGCATGCCACTGGTTGATGAGTCTCTTACGTTTCTCTCTTTTTTTTAAAAAAAACAACAACTTTGCATTATGGAAAAATTTAAACATATATGAAGTAAACAAAATAATATATGTACTCTACACTTAGCTTCAACCGTGATCAATCTGTTACTCCTCCATTATCTATACCTCCACCCACTCTCTAACTCAATTATTATTTATTAAGTTTTTTAAGGAAACATGTATGTGCATTGAAATATACAAAAAATCTTAGCTGTACAATTTTGACAAATGGATATGCCAATGTAACCCACACCCCTATCATGACATAAGACATTTTCATCTCCCCAGAAGGTTCCCTTGTGCCTCTTACCCCTCAGAGGCAACCAGTGTTTGATTTTTTTAAACCTTCGGTTAGTGCCTGTTCTTATGTATATTCTTACATAAGTCTTTTGTGGATATATATTTTCATTACTCTTGGATGAATTTCTAGGGATGGAATTACTTGGTCAAAGGGTAAGTTTATGTTTAACTTTATAAGAAACTACCAAACTTTTCCAAGTTTTACCATTTTCCATTTCTACCAGCTGTGTATGAAATTGCCAACTGTTGCATATCTTTGCAACTGTCCCTAATTCTCTTTTAATCTATAAGTCACCCCCCACTGTGTACGTGTCCATGCGTGCATGCACGCATGTGTGCAGGGGGTTGTTTGTTGTTTTTGAGTAATTCAGAGCACTTTTCCAGTAGAATTTCTGGTATAGATTCTGTTGATTGCATCCATATATGTTTCATATATTCCTCTGTCCCCTGAATTTTCTGTGAACTGGTGTATTAGAGGTGTAATCAAATTCAAGTTCAATTTTGGCAAGACAGTTTCAAAGGTGGTGTTTCAAAGGTCTCAACCTGGTTATGAATCTTAGAGAACAATTTATTAAAAGTCTGATTAATCAATTTATCAATATCAAATTTAAGTAAGATATAATACAAAGTGTCTGTGATTTACATAATGAGATAGATTTTATGTCTCCTAAGGTCTTTATAAATTATAATCACATATTTTTGCTCTCTACTTAACGTACTAAACAAATGCTGGACTGAAGAACATTATCAGGGATACCAAAAGGGATGCATAAGATAAAGGCCACATTCTCCAAATATTAGCATAATAATTACCCTTTCCCACTTCTAAGCCTTACTTGGGTGGTGACAACAGAAAATACACCACTAGACTTTTGCTTTATTCCTTAAAATTGTCCTCTAGGTTGGATACCCAACGTAAGATGCTTCTTAGAATCAAGTCACAGATATATTTAGTACTATCCTGGGATCCTTGACCACAACACATGTTTCCCTAAGCCTAGAGACTCCTATCTCCTTCGCAACCACAACCATTATTCCTGTAAAACTCTCTTATAATTCCCTCTCCTAAGATGTTCTCACCTTGAGACCTCATAACAGCACACCCCAACCCCTAACCTGGGTCTCCCTTTGTTTATTGGACATCTTGCTTGTACTCACTGGTTTCTCTCTGGATATAAGAATTTCAAAAACTATCTAGGCAGTTAAAAAAAAAAAATCCCTTGAGATACAGGGAAAAAAGTGCTGGAAAGCCCTCTAGTACATACTTTTAAAGAAAGCAATTTGGCTAATAAGACTGTCATTACTATGATAGACACCTACATTTTAGTTTCTGACTGACCAGACTTAACAATATTTAGAAAACTTGTGAGAAGTATCTCTCAGAAGTCTAGAATCCGAGAAAGCCTTGTCACTCAGAAGTTTTATTGATTGATCAGAATAAAAGGGAATTCAGCAAAAACCTTGCCCTGTTCATATAAAGTAGTAGGATTTACATGAAATAAGAAAATAGCCTTTTTCTATCATAATCGTAGATTCAGCTGGTACTTTTGTTTATTCATTTTCTAAGTTTCATTGTTTAATTGGAATCATATACCACTTATGAGATTATTTTGCTATACTAAGCAATTTGTTGCTGTTCACTCCTCAACCATCACTATTTACCCTCATCTTTTACTCTCCATTTCCAAATTCCAACAGATTATTCAACTGGAGGATTAGACTGGGATAGGGGTTGCAGACAATTAGGTGATACTTAATAATAAAGTCAGACCATGTCAAATTACTCTGAAGACAAATCCTCATGTAAAGCTTCTCTAAGAGGTAACAAAGGGCCAGATTAGTGGTTCTGTGTAATGTTAAATTTTTAGAGTCATATCTGAGAATTGGTAATGGTCTTTAGCTGGCAGTCATTGCTGCCTCTCACCTTCCCCCTTTGACAAATGTCTGCTGTGTAACAATCACTGAGCAAATGACTTCTGGGATGTTCTGATCCAGCCAAGAATATTCCCTCCCCCAAGCTCTCATCTACTCTGTGGGAAAGCTTTTTTATTTCCAGTTTCTAGCATACCAAACCAAAATCCTGGCTAACCAACCCTCACAAGTATGTGGTTCAAGTGGTCCCTTAGATGGCTTAGATAACCAAAAATGTTCAGGGATCAGAAGAGAATTAGAGCAGAGGTGATCCACATGCCTGTTTAGAGCTTTATGTGTGATTCTTGACACAAACAAAAAGAAGAAATTGCCATTAGAATTCTACTGATGTTAGGATGAATAGTCATATTGTCTTGATAAATAAGCCTAAAAAGGAAACAGTAAAAACTTTGTTCTGTGGTTATAGGGAAGTGAAATTGATACTAAATAAAATAAGCCCTTTCATAACTTGAGGTTCAGTTAAAACTTTTGTTTATTCAATTTTTAGATATCATGGTTCAATTAGAACCATGAGTACATACCGCTTATGAAATTATTTTGCTATCCTAAACAATCTGTTGCTATTCACTCCTCAGTAATAACTATCTACCCTCATTTTTCACTCTCCACTTCCAAATTCCAACTGATTATTCAACTGGAGGATTAAACTGGGCTAGTGGTTGAAGACAAATAGGTGATACTTAAACACAAAGAAATGGAATACATAATGTAAATATTTGACAGTTTTATTCAATTATGAAATGAATTAGGTGTTAAGATTTATAAATAGGACTGCTATGAGGTTTTACTGATAACATGGTGAATTGTGGACTTGGCAATTGATATGGTTGGTCACATGTGAATAAAAGGCAAACAATTGTATGTGAGAGTAGAGGCAAACTGGTTTGCTTAGAAAAGAACTTCAAATCTATCTTTATAAACGGAACAGAGAAGTGGAGTCAAATCACACAGTACAGGGCCAGCCCGGTGGCGCACTGGATAGTGCGCCGCTTGGGAAGCGCAGCGGCGCTCCCGCCCGAGGGTTCGGATCCCACATACAGACCGGTTCCCGCTCACTGGCTGAGCGAGGCGCGGGAGCAACACCGAGGGTTGCAATCCCGTTGCCAGTCCCCGGTCTGGTACGGGGGCAACACTGAGGGTTGCGATCCGTTGCCGGACACGGAAAAAGACAAAAAGACAAAAAAAAAAAAAAAAAAAAATCACACAGTACAAAAAAAAGCAAAAGAAAGAAAAAGATAGATTATCTCATAGTTCTATATAGTAAAAATAACAATTATCTTGAGATCATTTATCCAGCAATCAAAACAGGACCCACTAACCCACAAGTAAGAGTAAAACCTTTGAACTGCAGAAAAAAAAGGAAAAAAGAAAAAAAGAAGGAAAAGACAAGGTATAAAAAGAGATACATTAAAGATCACAAACTTTATTAATAGAAAAATTTCTTATATTTTAAAGTCATTTAGATAAAAACGATCATTTCATTCCCCAGGCCACAGAAGATTAGAAGCAATAAAAAAATTTTTCCAGTCATTATAAATCCTAATATTTATTGTGTGTTAACTATGTGCAAGGGATAATTACATAAATAGCTAATCCTGTGAGGCAGTATTATGATTCCACTCATTTTACAGGTGAGGAAACAAAGATGGAGAGAGGTTGATTAATTTGCCCAAGATCACATAGTAGAAAGTGGTAGTGTCTAAATTTCTGAAGCCAATATGCAAATTATTATCACACACATCAGAAACAGTTCTCAAACTATTTTTTTTCTGTCTAGACATTAAAGTTTATGAATTACAAAGATAGGAATCCTTGATATAATTATTCATGAATATACACATACTCACAAGGGCTTGTGAAGTATTTGGCTGTGGACCATGATTATGTGAATTTACATCATTTCTTAGTTATATAAAGATATAAGACCAAGAAATCAAATACAAGCAGAGATGCTCCCTCATCTCCAGTGCCCTGACATAAATTGAGTTTTGGGATTTTGGTGGCAGCCTTTAGATCCAATCTATATGGATATATCAAGATGCTTCAAAAAGTTTGTGGAAAGATTCATATTATCTTTTAATTCTATTTTTCCACAAACTTTCTGAAGTACCTTCACATAGATGATCATAAGAGCTCTCCTGTACACATGTATGATGGTACAGGCAAATGATCTCATCATTAAAAAATACCTTCAGAGTCAATAATAATGACAGTAAAGTATACATTTCTGTGTGACTATATACATTAATCTCAGAGAATAGGTAAATTTAAAATCTTGATCTGGTATGCAAGAAGTATGTCACAACAGTCGCAAAAGATATGTAACATAAGTACAACACAAAAGCAAGTATGTCTTAGAAGCCACTTATATTGTACCCAGAGCATAGATAGGCATTAGGATACGCCACATTGAAAATGAAAGATGGCACTGTCCCCTGAGGTCTTGAACACATGAACCAATTAGAAGTAGTAAAGAGGAAAAGGAAAGGAAATGAAAAGATTGGTCTTTTCTGAGATGTCATACAAGTAGAGATAAGGTCTCCTTTCAACATTTTCTTTAATAAGCAGGAAATAGGTATATCTTGTTACTTTTACTGCCAAAATGCTTCTTTTCCTTTAAAGGGGAAGAAAACAGGACATTGTGTTCTTTTAATGAGTCTACAATCTGAGCTTTACCTAGGTGTGCAAAGTACTATTCTAGAACAATTATTCAATTGTTGCTTTGACAAGGCCTGTCACTGATTACATATTTAAATAATTTCTTACAAAATCTTATTATAGTAAATGTTTTTAGAAGGAGAAATATGTTCTTTCTTTCTTTCTAAATATATTCTAGTATATTGTTGAAATGCTGTCCCAGATGATGGACTTTTTCTAACTTATGTACTCGTATTAATCAGTATATATGTGCTATACGAAGCTTTAAACTGAAAGAAAGAAATTTTAGAGTACGTCTGGCATAATAAAACCTCATAAATAGATCTCTCCTTGATGTTACAAAGCAGACCACATTTTGCAAAATTTCTGAAGTCAATCAGAAAACCTATTCAAAATCAATTACTCTTTATTAATTAAGTACTCCTAGTTTCTGATGAGTGTGAAATCCACTTTTGGAAACCCTCTGATATTGCTAATAACCATTTGGAACCAAAGTAAAAGTAAGATTTTCCTAAATGTCAGACCATTACCCTCTACAATGTCCAAGCATTTTGGTTTCGGTTTTTGGCTGCTGACAGGTATGGGGACCTGAACCCTTGACCTTGGTGTTATAACACCATGCTCTAACCACCTGAGATAAACAGCCATCCCTTGTCCAAACATCTGAAGCAGAAATCAAAGTGAACGGTTTAACATGGTTTCAAAATGAAATGTTAAAATTGGAACTGTCTTTTAGCTACACATCTTCCATTTACCACACTGATTACATATTTAAATAATTTCTTACAAAATCTTATTATAGTAAATGTTTTTAGAAGGAGAAATATGTTCTTTCTTTCTTTCTAAATATATTCTAGTATATTGTTGAAATGCTGTCCCAGATGATGGACTTTTTCTAACTTATGTACTCGTATTAATCAGTATATATGTGCTATACGAAGCTTTAAACTGAAAGAAAGAACTTTTAGAGTGTGTCTGGCATAATAAAACCTCATAAATAGATCTCTCCTTGATGTTACAAAGCAGACCACATTTTGCAAAATTTCTGAAGTCAATCAGAAAACCTATTCAAAATCAATTACTCTTTATTAATTAAGTACTCCTAGTTTCTGATGAGTGTGAAATCCACTTTTGGAAACCCTCTGATATTGCTAATAACCATTTGGAACCAAAGTAAAAGTAAGATTTTCCTAAATGTCAGACCATTACCCTCTACAATGTCCAAGCATTTTGGTTTCGGTTTTTGGCTGCTGACAGGTATGGGGACCTGAACCCTTGACCTTGGTGTTATAACACCATGCTCTAACCACCTGAGATAAACAGCCATCCCTTGTCCAAACATCTGAAGCAGAAATCAAAGTGAACGGTTTAACATGGTTTCAAAATGAAATGTTAAAATTGGAACTGTCTTTTAGCTACACATCTTCCATTTACCATGTAAATGCCAAGGAAGAAGAAAATGCTTTCCTTTCTCTCATACTTTACATCCATTTCTTTCATGTTTTAAAATTCCCCGCAATTAGCAAAAGGGCTTGACCAAAACTAATCCTTATGCCTAATTATGCTTTTGTCATTGACATAAAGCACCACTTTTGGGTGTACATATATGCAGGTCTAAATTAAGTAATTAAACTCCTCCACAAAGTTTTCTTGCAATAAGTAAAATATTAACACTGTTCAGCAAAAATTGGAATTTTTCGTTTATTTGAATGTTGCCTCTCTGTGATCATTAACCACTTGAAAAATTCTTACTATTTTAAAATTATTAAAATTTGTCATTAGAAATACATCAAACTCCTAAGCAGGATGACATGGGACTTTAAAGGAACATGAAAGTCAACAAAGTAATGTGATATAGGTGAACCCATGATTTTCTTATATTTCTAGGAATGTTCTTCAAGTTTCTCTACCCATAACATTCAATTGATTTCTTGCTTCCTCAGTTTTGCCCACTTAACATCCCTGGAATCTGTCTTCTATCTATGCTCACTGCTACTGCAACTTGTCAATTCAACTATTATTCCTCTTTCTGGGATTATTGTCACATCCTCCTAATGAGTCTGCCTCTCTTCCTTCAGTTTCATTCCCATCTAACATATTCTCTGCCTTGCCAGAATGATCTTTCTAAAAAGCAAATCCAATTATGTCACTTTCTGAATACAATTTTTGAATGCCTTCCCATTGCCTTCAGGAAGAATTCCAAACTTCTCAGCATAGTGTGACATGTTCTGCAGAATTTGGCTTCACATCACCTCTTCAATCTCAGCACTTGCTGTTTTCCCTTATGCATTATTCATTCGCACGGGTATGATAAACCTCCCTGAACACACTCCCCTCAGGCCCACCACGTCTTTATATGTGCCATTCTCCTGGAGAACTCCTACTAGTCCTTTTGGACTCAGCTCCAGGGCCATCTGCTCCAGGAAATCTTCCCTGAAGGTGGGTGTGGTGGACGCTATGCTGTGTTGCTTGGATTCCTCTATCTCCTCCAGATGGAAGCAGTCATTCCCCTAACTGCTGAGATTGCTGGTAACTGGTAGATATCAGCTACATTTCATTCTGGAGATTGCCCTAGGTTGAAGAGAGCTTACGGTCATGCTTTCTTTCCTTCGGGCAGCCCATATGCCATGACTGGTTGATACAGAAGTATAATAGCCTGGTCCCATTGCCCCAGTTGGGACAAGCTTGCAGTCCATCCGAGCTCCATAATTCCCCCATGGAAAGGCTGAAGGTTTTGTTACAACCGCATCACAGCCCAGCTTCTCCTTCTGCCCAGTTGTTTCTTTCACTTCACTCTACAGGTGCTGATCCTGAAAACAAGGCTCCTGCACATGAATTTCCATCCAGGTCTGTTTCCCAGAGAAGAGCATAGCAACGCTAGGCTAGGGCCTTCAACACCACTTGTTTGTTCTTATCCCACTATCTAATAGTTGTCTATTTACTCATGTGCTATGTCTAAATATAGTAAGCAACTTGAAAATAAGGATTTCAATCTTGTCTTTTTATCCTCATTTCTTTTTTATCCTGACTCATTAAATCTTTTTGAATAAACAAATGTGTAAACACGTTCTGAAAAAAGTGAAATAAAATTTTGTTGTGTTGAACTCTGAACTATGCATGTTACTTATTACCACTGCAAAACTTAGCTATTCTTGACTGATGCATTGGGGCTCAGGAGGATTCAGGATAACCTGAATAAATAAGACATCTCAGTAAAAACAGGAACTATGGCCAGCTGTCTCAGCAAATAGAACTGGAAGGTTAATATCCTTGCTGTTAATCTCTACTGCTCCACCACTAAAGTAACTTAGTTTCTCCTTCTGAATCTGCTCCTTTCTGTGTCCATCTACTTTTGCTCCCATTTCCAATGCTAGTTATTATTCTCTGTGTCTCTGCATCATTGTATTTCTACATCTCTGTATCGTTCATCCTGCAAAAAGATGGCACCCAATTAGTCCAATTTGGATACCCATCAGAAAGTGATTTTGGGGCCAGCCCATGCCTCACTCGGGAGAGTGTGGTGCTGATAACACCATGGCCCCGCGTTCGGATCCCATACAGGGTTGGCCAGTTAGCTCACTTGGTGCTGACAACACCAAGTCAAGGGTTAAGATCCCCTTACTGGTCATCTTTAAAAAAAAAAAAAGTGATTTCGAACCAGACTATTTCATGGGCTACTGGGCAGCCTAAAATGGCCTTTCTTTGGGTCAGGTGCTCTCCCATGGTCCAATTAGCAATAACCATGGGGTTGGGTCATGAGATATGAAACATAGCCACTCTTGCTAGTGGAAAAGCGTGGGGCCTCTTCTTCCTGTCAGAAGTTGTGTGTTGGAGTCCTGTTAGACAGGGGCTGTCAATATGGTAGGCACCATGTTGGTCTGTCCAGTAAACTGGGATGCAAACACTTCAGGTCAGTAAGAGAGAGGCTATTATTCTACTGCCATACTGCTAGGGCACAGAACTGGTTACACAAATGTCTTGGTCTTGACCTGGAAATTGATCAACAGCTTTTATATTGGGACCAAAATGTTTGTTGAGCTGACAAATCTTCCTAGATGAGACAGGAAAACTGTACCCAATGACTCAGGGTCAAATGTAGATTTCTAATCTCTTAGCTACTTGTTGATCATGAACTATTTATTCATTCAACTTTGAGAAGTTATTGGTTGATAATATGCACGAGAGGCAATAGTTGTCTTAGGGCAATGTAATAAACAGTGATTTTAAAATTGCTTTGATGTTAAAATATAAATTTTGGCCTATTTCATTTCACCTTGGGCATTTGGTTAACTTATTAATGTGAAATAAATGCTTCCCTTATCACCATCCTACTGGCCATAATCTCTTATGAGTAACCTTTTTAATGTATGGTAGCTTGTGTTTGGAGTATGTTTATTTACCTTCTTCTTAAAATGCTTATTTTCATTTTAATCTCCACTCTTTAACTCAGTTCTTTCTTGTTTAACCTTCCCCTGAGACACCTTTTTATCTTTCCCAAAGTGCCCCACTGCTGTCTCAAATGCCTTCAGCTCCCTAATCATTCTCCACCTAACTCCCAATCAAAACCTTCATTGCCTCTGTAGTGATGTCATTTAGGGGTTAAGAGGAAATGAGCCAATTAAACTACTATAAACAAAGCTACAGATTTCTGGTAGTTGTCTGACAAAAACCATAGATAACTTTGGTGGGGGGCAGATGTATCTTCCTTCTGTTCTTTAAATTTTCATGGTTACATTGTTCCAGCTTCCTTTTGACACTACAAACAGAATGGAGGTCTCCAACATCAGGTCCTGGTCAGAGGTAATGATACAGAATCTGAATAGTGGATTTAATATTTTTTGAGAAACCATTACTATATTTCATGTAACTTAAGATGCTGTCATTTATAAAACTCATCCCTATTTCTGGGATAAGTTGTGAAAAAGTGTGCCAAAAATTCTGTTGATTTACGATATATGCATTGGTGCCCCGTGGGGAAAGAGCAGTGAGGGAGTGGAATGAGCACTGAGCTTTCATCGAGAAGGTTTGACTTCCAACCCTGCCCCTTATTAGCTGTGTATCTTTGGGTAAAGCATTTAACCTCTTTGAATATAAATGTTCTCATCTGAAAAGTGGAGATTATAATAGCCTCGGAGTTATTAGACGTTTTACATAAGATATTGTTTATGAAAGCTCCTGACACATAGCAGATGCTCAGTGGGTAGTAGTTGAATTTGATTCTACCTCTTTTTAAGTACCTGTAGTGGATTGAATTATGTCCCCCCAAAACTCATTGAAGCTTGAATTGTATCCTCTATGTTTTATGTATTAGAAACTTAGCCTCCACTGTGACTATTAAGAGGGTGGGAAATCCTATTATGGTAATTGAAAGGTGGAGCATTGAAGAGGTGATTGGATTGTAGGACCATGAAGTAGTGAATGGATTAAAAATGGTGGTTAAGGGTGTGATTCTGAGGGCTTTAAAAGAAGAGTCTGTCTCTCTCTTTGCTCTCTCTGCTTCTACTGTCTTGTAATACGAGACGCTGGGTCACTGTCACCACCATCAGATGGACTTTGGACTTCCTAGCCTCAGAATCCATAAGCAATAAATTTCGTTTTTCTTTATAAATCAGCCAGTTCCAGGTATTTTGTTATAAGAAATGGAAATGGACTAATACAGTACCCTTTACATTTTAGGAAAGAGGTTCCTGTCCTATAAAGGGGATTGACAGAGGACTAGAAAGAACTTTCTGGTTGGGACAGAAAAGGACTCAGCCTTGTATGTCTGACCTGCTTTGCACGATTGTTGACCTGATAATACTTTGTTCTTCCTTCCTTCACTAAATCATTATATTTTAAGTTCCTAATTTTTGTAAGTCCCGGGGAATAAAAAGATGAATAAGACATGGTGGTTTCCATGAATCACAGAGTCAAGTAGAGAAACAAAAGCATGTAAGCAAATAAGTGAGAAACATTAAACTATTTTTAAAAATTTGCAAAACATCCCATTAAAGAAACAATTTTTAAAAAGGTAGATTACCCATATCTTCTATGATCTGCAAAATGTTGTAGAAGCACAGGTGATTTAAAATCAACTCTATCACACAAAAAATTATCTTCTTTACAATTTTTAAAAAGGTAGATTACCCATATCTTCTATGATCTGCAAAATGTTGTAGAAGCACGGGTGATTTAAAATCAACTCTATCACACAAAAAATTATCTTCTTTAACTTTTCCCTCTTTTCGGAGTTAATTTGCACTTTGGCATCAGGACAAATTTGGTTTTTCTTCTGCTCACACTCTGCATCTGTTACCTTCTCTGTCAGGCAAGTATGGAAAGTAAACTGCCAGGAAAGAAACAATAAGCATGCATCTAGAATCTGAAACAAAATTGGTAGGTATAATTTTAGCTCTACCTGTTTTTATAGTGCTTTTGCATATGGAATATTTCCTCTGTAGAACTCTTCTTAGTTTTTCTGGTGAGGCAGCAAAGCACAGTGGGGAAAATACAGGCTGAGGAATCAGAATAAATTTAAATTTTGGCTTTACTAGTTTTGGGGTAAGTCACTTAACCTCACTGAGTCTCAGTTTCCTCATTTGTAAAAATGAGTGATAATAATACTTATGGGATTATAGTAAAGAAGATATATCCCCGTACATAGTAGACCTTTAATAAGTATAAGTTACTATTATTCAAACCCTAGAAAACAAAAGAAAATTATTTCTCAGCTCTAGAATAATTGCACAAAATACTCAAATGGCTTAATGTAAATTAAGTGTATATTAGGGGCAGAATTTGATCTGATCATATTAAGCAGGAAAATATTTATTAAAATTGTTTTAATTTGGGACGTCTCCTAGGACAAAGTCATTATAAACTGGAAATGTCCAGCAGGAGTGATAAACTCTGAAAACCGGACAGGCACACTTTGGAGCCTCATGGAGTAGAGAACGCCAAAACCTGACCCATAATACGTAAGTGGAGTCTGCAGTCCTCTGGGATGGGATTAGATATTGGGCCAAAATAGGAGATTTTATGTCTGACTAGAGGTATATGGTAGTTTTGATTTTAGAGCGCAATGTCTGAACCGCTTTCTGTTCTGGGAAGTTCACTCATTTGATAGATGTAGGGCCCACTTCCCACACTTCCCACTAAAGTGCAAAGCCAGCAACTCAGTTTCCATATTCCTGGCAATAGGGGAATGCCGTGTGATCTAGATCACTAAGGACTCTAAACTGGAGGAGCAAGGCCAAGAAACAATTCATTTTGGTGGAAGGGATGGTGGCAGCAACACCCAGTGTCCAGTGACATCAGTGTCCAAGGGGTTCCCAGTGTCATTTCTATGTCTTGTGCAGATAGGGGAGATGTCAGTGATTGTGGCCCAACATACCCCAACCAGACATGTATGTTGGGCTATTCTGATTGCTTGGCCTCTCTTGGTTCTGGCTCATTTCTTGAA